>NC_081290.1:209091655-209394685 GCF_030435805.1 Mustela lutreola | reverse complement strand
TTAGATACTGCAGAAGGAAATATCAGTAACCTGAAAACATAATAATAGAAACTATGGACTTAATTGGAAGACATGTGGTGATTTTGAGTGTCTGTGAGACAATATCAAGTTGTCTAACCTTCAAGACTTTGAGTCCCAAAATGAGAAGTGAGAACCAATGTAAAAACCATTTTTTTAAAAAATTTGAGAAACTACAGAGAGAAATAGCTGAAGATTTCATACTGAAACATTTTAACACATCTCCCTCAGTAACTGATAGCTCATCAAGACAAAATTCAAGGCTATGCAGCTTCTGCCTTTTTATTATGGGGCACTTGCTCTGGGTGAAGCCAGTCACCATGTGAGTTCAGCTATTCTGAGACTGCTGTCTGGAGAGGCCATGCATAAACACTTGAAAGCTTCAGATGAGCTCCCTACAGAAAACCAGTATCAGGTCAAAGCAATGTAAGTGAGACATGTTTGATGTTAGCCTTACTGAATCTTCAAGGGACTGCATCCTCAGCCAGTATTTGGCTGGGATAAAGTTATCCCATAAATGAACCCAGTTATCCCCCAAATTCCTGACCCACAATATAAAATGATCATTTAGAGCTGCTAAACTTGGACATAAGTTCTTATCCAGAAACTGATCATTGGAATAGTGAACAAACACAATTAAAAATTGTCACAAACACATTTCCATAACCTTCACACTGAGATGGCTTCAATAGTAAACTCAACTAACATTGCTAAATAAATAAATAAATAAATAAATAGAAATTTAAAAATGCCAACACTTCCAGAAATCAGAATAAGGTGACCAATTATTGTATTATTTCATGACATTAGCCTACATTTATTATAAAAACCTGTTATAGACATGACAGGAAATTTTAAGAAAAAAAAAGACATTAATCTCATTTTCGATCATCATTGTAAAAATCTTAATCAATATACTAAGTATAGGGGCACCTGGGTGGCTCAGTCAGTTAAATATCTGCCTTTGGCTCAGGTCATGGTCCCAGGATCCTGGAATCCAGCCCCACATCAGGCTCTGTGCTCAGTGGAGAGCCTGCTTCTTCCTCTTCTTCTGCCTACTTCTCCCTTTACCTCTCCTGCCATTCACCCTGCTTGTACTCTTTCTCTCTGTCAAATTAATAAATAAAGCCTTTAAAAAATGTATATACTAAAAAAATGTATATACTAACTATGTATGCAGCAATAGACAGATGATAGATGGTAGATAGATAATATGCCATAAGCCAAACCAACATTTTTCCCTCCCCTCTAGGAACACAGCGTTGTTTTGACACTTGAAAATCTATTAGTGTAATTCAACACATTAACAGAATAAAGAAGAATAAGAATTGATTATTACATTAGATTAAGAAAAAAAAACATGTAATGAAATTCAACATCCATTCATGATAAACAGTCTTAGCAAACTAATTTCCCTGAGCATCTATTGGGAGTGTAATTAGGTAAAACCAAGAGAAAACTATTTTGACATTGTCTGTCAGCATTGCACATGTACCTACGCAATGGCCCTGAATTTTTAACTCCTAGGTTTATACTCAATATACATGCACATAAGCAACAAAATATATGTGTAAATTTTTCTTAGCTGCACCATTTGGAAGAATACCAAGTTGGAAGAAACCCAAATACCCATCAACATTTGAATAAATAAATCCAATTTTTTATTCATACAATGAAATACTACATAGCAGTAAAAATAAACATATATTAATAAGAACATGGATTAATATCACATAGAAAATGTTGAATAAATAAAAGCTACACAAAAAAAAATAGACACCATATGGTACCACTTTTTAGAGTTCCCAAAGTGACAAACATCTATAAATTTAAAAATTCAAGATAGTGTTTACATTTGAGAAGGAGAAAGAAGGAATGATCTAGAAGTGGCATGTGGAATACTTTGGATATGCTGGTAATAAACCATTTCTTGACCTATATTTATGATTTCTCAGGTGTAGTCACTTAGTAACAACCACTAGTAAGCAATGAGCTTTTGAAACACAAATGCTTGATATGACAATTCTATGGCTTGGGTATGAATTTGGTAAATATGAAAGTGTCTGCCTTTAAATAATTTTAATAGCCTTTAGAACTCTTTTGAAAAATTTAGTAGTGAACTACATTAATTACATTGTTGATACAATTACTATAAATATCAGGGTAGGCATGCCCCTTGGAATCAATATTTTTATATTCTTTGGGTAAATACCTAGTAATGCAGTTGTTGGGTCATAAGGCAATTCTATTTTCATATATTTGTGAGACCTTGAATGAAATGTTCTCAGAAAAAAACTGTTGATGAAGGTACTTTTCTTTTATTCAAGGTATGAGAAAGGTTTCACTCCGTGATTGAATAGAATGATAAATTTGGGGAATGCGTGGTTGGCTCAGTCAGTTAAGCACCTGCCTTCAGCTCAGATCATGACTTTGGGTCCTGTATCGCTCTGTCAAATAAATAAATAAAATCTTAAAAAAAAGAATAACAACTTTGGGGAAATTTTAAAAGTTTAATATAAGAATTTGAAGTAAAGATTTAAATTAAGTAAATACTTTTAACTTGGGAGAGTTAAGTATTTCTTTGACCTTAATTTACTTATTTATTTTTTTTTGTGTGTGTATATGTGTGTGCTTGAATATATTTGGACTTTTACTTTCAAAAGAACTAATCTTTTAGTCTTAAGATTTTTTCTGACATTTTAATGATATAAAAGAGTTTGACTTTTATATAAAATGTTGTCATTAAGCTATTAAAGCTCTTAAGCATTTGTCATTGGAATCATGTTGAAGTACTATAGTACATACACTGATGTACTATGCTATGCAACACAGCAGCAGAAAAAAGGAGATGAAAAACAGTATAAGTGATTACTTTTCAGATTTATATACAATTTGTCCTTGGATTTTACTCAAGTGATATATTGATTTAGCCCATTTCAAAGTTTTTTTTGTTTGTTTGTTTCTAAAATCCATTATGATCCCCAGAGGAAACTCAGATGAACATTAAATAGAGTTCAGAAAAGACATAGAAACAGAAACATATCTGCCATAATAGGCCGCTCACCTATTTCCAAAAGGATAATTTATACTCAAATCGAGAATGAGCTATATGGTAAAGCTCAACATAATCAAAGGAAATGAGCTCAGATGTGTTGGTGTGTGTGTATGTGTGTGTATTGTTTTAACTTTACTTATTTATTTATTTATTTTTGCAAATTTTTATTTGAATTCAGTTAGTTAAACATATAGTGTAATATTGGTTTCAGGAGTAGAAATTAGTGATTCATTACTTACATATAAGACCCAATGCTCAACAAAATAAGTGCCCTAAATACCCATTATCCATTTAGCCCATCTCTTGCACATCTACCCTTCATCATAGTTAAGAGTCTTTTTTGGTTTACTTACCTCTCTTTCTTATTTTCCCTTTCCCCATGTTCATTTGTTTTGTTTCTTAAATTCCACATGTGAGTGAAATCATATGGTATTTGTCTTTCTCTGACGTGTTTTGCTTAGCATAATACACTCTACCTCTATACACATCATTGCAAATGGCAAGGTATCATTCTTTCTGATGGATGAGTAATAATCCTATATATATATATATATATATATAGATAGATAGATAGATAGATAGAGAGAGAAGAGAGTTAGTTCATCAGTCAATAGATGTTTGGGCTCTTCCCATATTTGGTTATTGTTGATACAACTACTATAAATATCATGGTACATATGCCCCTTGGAATCAATATTTTTATATCCTTTGGGTAAATACCTAGTAATACAATTGTTGGGTCATAGGGAAATTCTATTTTTAATTTTGAGGAACCTCCATACTGCTTTCCAGAGTTGCTATATCAGTTTGCATTCCCACCAATAGTGTGAGTTTCTCAATGTCCTTGCCGACACATGTTGTTTCATGCCTTGTTAATTTTTGCCATTTTGAGATGTGTGAGGTGATATCTCATAGGTGTTTTTTTTCTGTTTGTTTTATATATGTGTATATATATATATATATATATATATACATATATGTGTATATATGTACAAATACACACATGTATACATACATATATATTTAGTTTAAATTTAATTAATTAACATATAATGTATTATTTGTTTCAGAGGTACAGGTCTGTGATTCATCGGTCTTATATAGTACTCAGTGCTCACTGACTACATGTACCCTCCCCATTGTCTATCACCCAGTTACCCCATTCCTACACCCCATTCCCAACCAGCAACCCTTTCTTTGTTTCCTGTGCTTAAGAAACCATAAGTGACTCTTAATCTCACAAAACAAACTGAGGGTTGCTGGGGGGAGGGGGTTTGGGAGAAGAGGGTGGGATTATGGACATTGGGGAGGGTATGTGCTTTGGTGAGTGCTGTGAAGTGTGTAAACCTGGTGATTCACAGACCTGTACCCCTGGGGATAAAAATAAATGTTTATAAAAAAAAAAAAAAAAAAGAATCTCTTATTATTTGTCTCCCTCTCTGGTTTCATCTTGTTTTATTTTTTCCTCTCTTCCCCTATGATCCTCTGCCTTATTTCTTAAATTCAACACTTAATTGAGATCATATGATAATTGTCTTTCCCTTATTGACTTATCCCACTTAGCATAATATCCTCTAGTTTCATCCACATCATTGTAAATGGGAAGATTTCATTTTTAATGGCTGCATATTTCATTATATATCTATATCTATATCATCTATAGCTATATATCCATCTCTATCTATATCATCTATTTATCTCTATCTCTATATATCTCACATCTTCTTCATCTATCTGTTGATGGATATCTGGGTTCTCTCATAGTGGTTTTGATTAATATTTCCTTGATGATGAGTGATGTTGAGCATCTTTTCATGTATCTGTTGGCCATCCGGATGTGTTCTTTGGAAAAATGTCTCTTCATGTCTTCTGCCCATTTCTTAATTGGATTATTTGTTTTTAGGTATTGAGTTTTCTAAGTTTTTTATAGAATTTGGATACTAACCGTTTATCAGATATGTCATTTGAAAATATCTTCTCCCATTCTATAGGCTGACTTTTAGTTTTGTTGGTTGTTTCCTCTGTAGTACGAAGTTTTTATCATGATTGAGTGCCAATAGTTCATTTTTGTTTCTGGTTCTTTTGTCTTAGGCAGTATGTCTTGTAAGAAGTTTCGACAACTTAGTTTAAAGAGGTTGCTGCCTGTGCTTCCTGTCTCACATTTAGGTTTTGCATCTGTTTTGAGTTTATTTTTGTATACTGTATAAAGAAATGGTCCAGTTTCATTCTTCTGCATTTTGATGTTCAGTTTTCCCAACACCGTTTTTGAAGAGAATGTCTTTTTTCCTGCTTTGTAAAAGATTAGTTGGCTATACCATTGTGGGTCCATTTCTGGATAGTACCATGCTGTCTTGATGGCTACAGCTTCATAATATATCTTGAGATCCAGGATTGTGATATCTCCATTTTTCAAGATTGCTTTGTCTTTTAGGGTCTTTTGCAGAGCCATACAAACAAAAATTACAGGATTATTTCTTCTAGGTCTGTGAAAAATGCTAGTGGTATTTTGATAGGTACTGGATTAAGTGTGTAGATTGCTTTGGATAGTATAGCCATTTTAACAATGTTTATTGTTCCAATACATGAGCATGGAATGTCTTTCCTCTTCTTTGTGTCCACTTCAATTTATTTCATATGTGTTCTATAGTTTTCAGAGCACAAATATTTTCTTTCTTTGGTTAGGTTTATTCCTAGGTATCTTATTGGTTTTGGTACAATTGTAAATGGGATTGATTCCTTGATTTTCCTTCCTTCTGTTTTTGTTATTGGTGTATGGAAATACAACAGCTTTCTGCATTTTGATTTTCTATCATCCAACTTTGCTGAAATCATGTATTAGTTCTAACAATCTTTTGGTGGCATGTTTTTAGTTTTCTATAGACTATTATGCTGTCTGCAAATAGTGAAAGTTTGACTCCTTCCTTGCTGACTTAAATGCCTTTTATTTCTTTATGTTGTCTGATGTGGCTAAGACTTCCTGAACAATGGTGAGAGTGGATATTCCTGTCTTGTTCCTGACCTTAGAGGAAAATCGCTCAGATTTCCCCCAGTGAGGATGATATTGGCTGTGGGTCATCCATATCTGGCCTTTATAATGTTAAGATGTTTCATTTTCCTCCACTTTGTTGAGGGTTTTTTCAAGAATTGATACTGTATTTTGTCAAAGGCTTTTTCTGCATCTATTGAGAGGATCATATAGTTCTGATCCTGTCTTTTATTAATGTGATATTTGCAAATATTGAAACAATCATGAATAAATAGGAATAAATCCCACTTGAGCATGGTGAATAATTCCTTTAATGTATTGTTGGATTCAATTTGCTAGAATCTTGTTGAAAATTTTTGCATTCATTTTTTTCAGGGATATTGCCCTATAATCCTCTTTTTTAGTGTGGTCTTTGCCTGGTTTTAGAGTCAAGGTAATGTTGGCTTCATAGAATGAGTTTGGAAGTTTTGCTTCTGTTTCTATTTTTTGGAGGCAGTTTGGGAAAAATAGGTATTGATTCTTTATTAAATGCCTGATAGAATTCCCCTGGGAAGCCACCTGGCCCCAGGCTTTTGTTAGGATATTTTTGTTTTCTGATTCAATTTCTTTGCTTGTTATGGGTCTTTTCGAATTTCTATTTTTCTGTTTCAGTTTTGGTAGTTTGTAAGCTTCTAGGAATTTGTTCTTTTTTTCCAGATTGCCCTGTTTGTTGGCATAAAATTTTTCACATACTTTCTTAAAATTGTTTGTATTTCTGTGTTGTTGGTTGTGATCTCTCTCCTTTCATTCATGATTTTATTTATGTAGGTCCTTTATCTTTCCATTTCAATAAGTCTGGTTAGGACTTTATCAGTTTTATTAATTTCTCAAACATCCAGCTCTTAGCTTTGTTGACATGCAATATTGATTTTTGTTTGTTTGCTTCTATATCATTTATTTCTGCTCTAATCTTAAATATCCCCCTTCTATTAGGTTTAGGTTTTACTTTCCTGTTCCTTTTAGTTCCTTTAGATGTTGGGTTGTGTAATTGAGACTTTTCTTCCCTCTTGATGTAGGCTTGTATTGCTATAAACTACCTTCTTAAGAACACCTTTGCTGTATCCCAAAGGTTTTGGACTGTTGTGTTTTCATTTTAATTTGCTTCCATTTACTTTCATATTTCTTCTTTAACTACCTTGTTAACCCATTTATTCTTTAGTAGGATATTCTTTAACTTCCATGCATTCATAGTTTTTCTAAAACTTTTCTTATGGTTCAAGTTTCATAACATTATGATCTGAAAATATTCAGATACATATTCTTGTACTTGCTGAAATCTGATACATGACTCAGTATGTGACCTATTCTATAGAATGTTTCATGTGCACTTGAAAAGAATGTGTATTCTTCTGCTTTCAGATGAAATGTTCTGAATATATCTGTTAAGTCCATCTGTTCCAGTGTCATTCAAAGCCAGTATTTTCCTTATTGATTTACTGCTTAGATGACCTGTCCATTTCTGTAAATGGATGTTAAAGTCCCCTACTATTATTATATTATTATCAATGAATTTATTTATGTTTATTATTAATCAATTTACATATTTGGGTGCTCTCAAATGAGGGGCATAAATATTAACTATTGTCAGATTTTCTTGATGGACAGACTCCTTAATTATGCTATAAGTGCGCTTCTTCATGTCTTGTTACAGTCTTTGGTTTAAAAGCTAGCTTGCCTGATAGAAGTAGGGCTACTCTGGCTTTCTTTTGATGTTCATTAACATGATACATGATAGATGGTTCTCCATCTCTTCACTCACAATCTGCAGGTGTATTTAGGTCTAAAATGAGTCCCTTGTAGGCATATACACATATGTGGGTCTTCTTTTTTTTTTTTTTTTAATATCCATTCTGATACCCTATGTCTTTTATTTGGAGTATTTAGCCCAGTTAAATTCACAGTGATTATAGATATGCTACTGCCCCTCAGAACAATTTGTTACTTAAACTATAACCCCTGGAGGATTTTACTAGTTGCCAAGCACATTTAGATATAACCTTAAGAAAAACATATACTGGCAATGGGTCTTTGGGGAGAGGGATGTTATACGACCATGAAGCTGGGCAGCTGGGGACGTTTGGTTCACTTAGGGCAGAAGGCCGCGCCTTCACAGAAGCTGGGCAGCTGGGAATGTCTGGCCCGCCCAGGGCAGGACGCCACCTGCTTCAGGGAAGCCGAGCACCCGGGAATGCCCAGTTAGCTCAGGGTGGAACGAAATACCCCCTGCTTCCCTTTTCCGTTATCACTCCTTTCTCGTCCCAGAAGTGCCTGTTGTTTTTTAGATGGTCCTTTGAATGTGCTTGGTTAACTATAAACTTTACCCTTCTCCTTGCTCGTCTGCAAGACATGTGACTAACATTTGACCTTCATCGGTCCTTTTTTAGCTATTGTTTTTATCTAATAAAAGTGAGACTATGGAGTTGCTCGTGGCAGCAGTCTTTTTGACTGTTGTCCCCTGCTCCCAATATCTTGCAGCTGACTTGTTTGTGCCTAATTCTTCTCCCGTCGCCGACTGGCAGCAGCATTGATACATATGAATTTATTGACACTGTGTTACCTATAGACTTATTGCTTCTGTTGATGTTCTTTTTTTACTCTTTCTTGCTTTTGGTCTTTTTTCCCTCACTCAAAGATTCCCCCTTAATATCTATTGCAGGGTTGATTTAGTGGTCTTGAACTCCTTCAGTTTTTGTTTGTCTGGGAAACTCTATCTCTCCTTCTATTCTGAAAGAGAGCCTTGCTATCAATAAAGTATTCTTGGCTATATATATTCCCATTTAGTACCTTGAATATATCTTGCCATTCTCTTCTGGCCTGTTGATTTGCAGACCTACTTGCATCTTGGAGATGTACCCATAAGGGTAAGGGGCAGGGTTTATTGTAAGCACATCTCATCTCCACTAGGTGGTGATGTTTTGCTTCCAGAAGATTTCAGCCCTGATGGGCAGGAAGCTAAGAGTTTGTGCCCTCCAATCCCCAGGCAGCCCTCACAGAGGAGCAATCAAATCACCCGTCTTGTGTACCTGAATTCTCTCAGATGCCTGCCTTCACCCTTTTTGTGTCTGAACTAGTTTTATCTCAGGTGCATGGCTGGGTTTCTAAACTCTAAATTTGAGAGACTCCTGTAGTGTCAACCCAGGCTGATCCTCTGTGGGAGGGTCTTGCCATGTTTTTGCCATTTGTTTGTGCAGTGGTTCAGTATTTATGACAAGGTAGAGCAGAGAGCCAGCACACAGACTAGCTGCCCTCAGCCGGAGGCCCTGCTCCTATGCCTGGGAACAGTACAACATGTTGGCACCACCCATTCTTCTTGTGACCAAGGAGATCCTCAAACCATGCTGTCCATCCCTGGGTCTCTGCCTTGCTTCTCCACCTGAGCACCTTTAAGTCGAGCATGACCTCATTGGCGGCAGACTTCTAAAATTTCATATTTTGCTCACTACTTTTTATAATACTTTGTGGTAGCCTTCATAAACCTGGCTCCCTCCACTCTGCAGCATCCTTTGTTAAGAATCAAACCATCCTTTGTTAAGGATCAAAATCAACCCATACCTCCCAGAAAATGGCCAGTTTTCTACTTGAAGACTTGCAGTTTTGTTATCTCAGAACTAAGATTGATTTTTTTGGTGTTCAGAATGATTTGATAATTAGCTGTATTCTAGGGATGAGGAAGCTTAGGATTCCCCTATTCTTCCACCATCTTAACTCCTCCTTAAAATAATAATAAAATAAGTAATATAAGTGACGATGTGAGAAGTTTATGTTTGAATAAAAAAATGAGAAAAATGGTACAAGAACTCACATACTGATAATATAAGATAATGTATCAACCATTCTTTCTCTCTGCATCTTCAAACCTTTTTACCATTGGCTGACAATCTCCCACACATGATCGTTCCTTGGAGTATCTGTGCAGAGGATGTTTGTTTTACAAGGACATCAATGATATTATAAAGAATAATGAAGTGGAAACACAGAAAGAATCTAAGTTTTAATGATGTTGGCCAATACAAGCTTTTAAGTGGAGAAAATAACAGATATTGGTAAATTTGTGTCTTCTGATGTTTTAAATTAGATAAAGTTAATTTAACATTTTTATATTGAGAGTGATTTTAAATCCATTCAAATGATTATTCTTGTACTACTTGTCAGCATACATAGACACACATAATCACCTGTGCTTTTGCAGACAGACTATATCTAACTCTCCAACATGCTAGTATAATATGATATGCACAGATAAGACAGGGTAAGATAACAACTTGCAAGTTACCTCAGAACCATTTTCAAAGTTTTTTAATTCAAAAGAGCTGTTTACATATTTACTGGGGACTCCAAATATCCTAAAATCCTGCATCAAATGTAATATTAATTTCTGTTACACTCCTGATTTCCCAAAAGTCAGCAATTTGGCTTGTGAAGAAGATCATTTAGCAAAAAGTACTGGGCTATGTGTCAAATGTTCCAGGTTCAAGTACAATATTTTTTGGTTTCCAACTGTATGACCTGAGGCACATTATCAATTTTCCATATGTATTTCCATAGATAAAGCAACAATGACAACACACACACACACACACACACACACACACACTTTAAAACATTTAATTACAAAAAAAGAGTCTAGGTGGACTCTGATGAAAAACAATCTGAGGGGTTTGAAGTGGTGGGCAGGTGGGAGGTTGGGGTACCAGGTGGTGGTATTATAGAGGGCACAGATTCCATGGAGCACTGGGTGTGGTGAAAAAATAATGAATACTGTTATGCTGAAAATAAATAAAAATTAAATTTAAAAAAAGAAAAAAAAAAGAGTCTAGCTGGAGAAATTGTAAATAAAAATGTAGAAAATTAACAACAGATCCAAGTAGTCTATCTTGTTTGATTTGAAATGTGTTATTGCTCTAGTTCCAAATCATTTACATTCACAACTGATTCAGATTATATAATTCTTGTAATTTACTCTATGTGTGCATCTGCACTTGGGTATATGCTAACTATTCAGTGTATAATTCATTATTCTCACTCCATAGTGAGTTTAGTAATTTTTTAAAGTTCCTTATTTCCTTTATTAATATTAAGCAAAATTATTTTTTACTCAGAAAAGTGTGCCTCTCTATTCACTGTTTTTCATAAATACAATGAAGTAAATAAATATATAACACAGAATTAATGTAAATCAGAGTTGCTTGTTGGAATACCAAGTTAGCTTTGCTTTTATCAGTAACCAAAAACAATAAAACAGAAGGTTGTGAACAGAAGTTCTAGAGAAACTTTCACTTGGAGAAAATATTGATAATTCAGCATAAACTCAGAGCAAAAATATAATCCTATGCCAATAATGAAAAACATAAATCATCTGTGTTTATAAAAAGACAGCCTGACTTTTTTTAAGGTTTATATTTAAATCCCAGTTAGTTAACAAATAGTGTAACACTAGTTTCAAGTGTATAATATGATAATTCAACACTCCTATACAATCGATGTCTGGTGCTCCTCACAGCAAGTGTACTCCTTAATCACCATTACCTGTTTACCCATCCATCCATCTTCCTCTCCTCTGGTAACCCTCAGTTTGTTATCTATAGTTAAGAGACTATTTTTTGGTTTGCCTCTCTCTCTCTCTCTCTTTTTTTCCTTCTGCCATTTGTTTTGTTTCTTAAATTCTATATATGGATGAAATCATATGACATAGTATTTGTCTTTCTCAGACTCTTATTTCACTCAGCATTTTACTCTCCATGTCATTGAAAATGGCAAAATTGCATTCTTTTTATGGCTGGATAATATTCTATTATATATACATATCCTTTCTTCTTTATAAATTCATCAGTCCATGGACACTTGAGCTATTTTTGTATAATTTAACTATTATAGATAGCACCGTTATAAACAAAGTAGTACATGCATCCTTTCAAATTAGTATTTTTGTATCTCTGGTTAAATATCTAATAGTACAATTGCTGGGTTGTAGGATATTTTTGTTTGTTTTTACTTTTTGAGGAGCAAAATTAATTAAATGAGATTATAAATTAGATTATGAAGTCCATGAAGTAAAAATAGCTCATACTTCTAATGCTTACAAATAACAAATTAAAAAAGCAACAAGTTGCATTTAACAATCATAGAAAACTTAGGGTCAATCCTGGCTTTGAAACTGGTTAGTTATATAGAATGTTATTCAAAAATTTAAGTTTTAGTTTCCTCAACAATAAAAGACAGTATAATAGAAGTTAACTTTGTATTTGTGTGCTTAATGTGTCAGGCATGGTCTGACTATTTTAAACATATTTTAAAATTTGATCCTCACTGAAACCCATAAATCAGGATGTATTATTTCTTCCTTTATTGCATGACTGGGAACTACTTCTAACAAATGTTTGGAAGGACCAACTTAAAACAAAACAAAATGCAACTATTAGGCAACAGAGGTTAGATTTTGAAATTCTTTCAGTTAGAATCCAGAGTTACTCTATTCTGCTTCTCTGGGAACTTCCAGCTGAAATGAAATCAAAGCATTCACCTTCAGAGGAAGGCATCTGGTACTGATAACCTACCATCTATTAAACTATCAAATTGAAAGAAAGAAAGAAAGAAAGAAAGAAAGAAAGAAAGAAAGAAAGAAAGAAAGAAAGAGAAAAGCAATATTGTTGCCCTCGGCCCACAAGAATGACAATCAGCCTGGTATGGTGTTAATGCTTCATCCGCTTATTTTGTCAACTTCCTTAGCTTATATGCGGCAGGGTGACCAATAAGGGGCCAAGCAATGGGGAGAGCCAATGAGAGTCCTGTTACTATGCTGATTAAATTTGAAACAGCCAATGACTATGTCCTCCTTTAGGCGGGCTTCACCAGAACGTTCGTTGTTTACTTGCAGCGTATTTTGCTGACAGTGAGCCAAGCGCCATCTTGTAATTGTGGGGAATTTCCCGGCTGGAGGCGGTCCCCGACACAATATAGGGTGGAAGAAAGGAAAAAAAAAAAAAGAAGAAAAGGAGGAAGAAATAAATACAGGAAGGAAGGAAAGAAGGGAGGACTCTTGTCCCTTCCACTGCTGGCTGCTGCTGCTCCTGCTGCTGCTGTTACCACTATTACAATGACTGCTGGTCATGATCCTTCTTTTCTTCCAGGGCATTTACAGATTATAGCAGCTTCTTCTATTTACCTACCTTTTCTTTCCTTTTTGAATAAAAATACACCGAGGAGAAGCTGTAAAACTATACATAACAAAGGCTAAAAAGGATACCTTGTAAAGTTTTATGAAAAATTCTGTGGCTGAGAGACAGTTCTAAACTGCACTTCCCTAAAAATTACCATTTGATCTCAAATCTGTTTTCTTTGTCTGTAGAACACTGCATTATTGCAAAGAGATTGAGTACTTACCTTCTCATTTGGTTCATCATTAAAAGAAAGTACATATTGCCAAGTTGCATACTGATTCTTGATTAGAATTCACTTTATTCATAAAAATTAAATTACAAGACATACTTTATTTCTCACTACTACAGATTGATGGATCTATTTTCAAAACACCTCACATTACCTTTGCAAGGATACACAATTCACCCACATAGAGAATTCAAAGTCCTAATACCCTCTCTCAGGTAGAAAAATTGCTGCCATCATATAAGGCCATAATAAAAATTCTGTAGAAAGATCTCAACTGGTCTATATTTTGGAAATTTTTTAGACTGTCATCAAAAAATATCTTCAGATTGTACTAGAGTGTGGTATTCTTCTTGAAAGACATGGTGCATTATAATCTTAAGGTTGGAACTCTTTAATATTTCTTGAACTATAATTGATCTGACTCTGTTCATTAAGATCTAAACATATTCAAATTCACATTTATATAATCAGGGTTAAAATGGAGATTTTAAACCATAGGTCTTATGCATATCTTAAATTGCATTTCTAATGATTTTATCTTCACATAGTGCTATCCTTTATTTAATTTGTGCTAAGTTTTTTTTTAGTAGATACTATACTATTTCATGTTTAAATTTTAATTTCTTCTCTAATTCTTTAAAATACAAATTCCTAATGACCATTGGAGGTCAATCAGTGGTGATGTCAAGTTTGCATGGATGAACAGGAAATTCAGTAAGTCTAAAAGCTCTAATTTTTCATAAACATCATTGTAAAAAAATCACATACCCTTTTAGAGTTAGGAAGCGGTATGTTGCCTATCTGAATATGTCAATCACAATGCATGTAAATTGCTGTTTGTTTTACTTAGCTTTCATGAAAACTAATGAAGAAAACAAGATATTTTTAGTCATTCCAGAATTGAGAGGAAAAAAAGTGCAAGATTTAGTTGAAATTTCATGGTACTATAACAACAAAAATTTATCATTGACAAGGATATTACCTTGCAAATAAACAATAGCACTCTCAGTAAAACCATATTAAAATGAATGACAATACCTATTGTTTTATTTTACAGTGCTCTATAGTCTATGCTTTATTTTTTTTTTTTAATTTTTAAAAGATTTTATTTATTTATTCGACAGAGAGAGACACAGTGAGAGATGGAATACAAGCAGGGGGAGTGGGAAAAGAAGCAGGCTTCCTGTGGAGCAAGAAACCTGATGTGAGGCTCAATCCTAGCACTCTGGGATCATGACCTGAGCCAAAGGTAGATGTTTAACAAGTGAGCCACCCAAGTGCCTCCACAGTCTATATTTTTAAAGATATTTGGTGATTGATTTAATTATGAGCATCTCATCATAGCTTCAATTTAGTATACAGATATACAAATAATCTGAAAATTAATGATGGAGTTTGGAACACAAGAAACCCTTGATTATATGAATAGATTAAAGACATCATTTCCCAGAAGAATATAATCAAATTGCATTTTTCTTTCTTTAGGGAAAAAAAAAAGAATAAATTTAGGAAAAATAGCATTTGAAATATATATTTCTAAGAAGTATTAATGTGTTTATTACATAAAGAACTTTTAAAAAATGAGATCAATTTTAAAATAAGAAAAAGGATCTTCCCCATAGTATTTATCATTTTACATTGAATATTGTCACTTGACATTGTATCTATTAATTTATTTGTTTAATATATCTATTTCTTGTTTCTCTATAATGTAAAGAACATGAAGAAAATTCTCTACTATGTGTGTATTAAGGACAATGCTTGACAAATTAATAGATGTTTAATATATTGGATTAAAGCCTTAAAAAAATCTCTCCATTATTTGTCCTAATGTGACCTTAAACCTTGCTTTCTTCCCTATGACCTAGCAGGGAAGGATAAAAATGATTATTTTATTGTGAAGACCAATGTCCTGTCTGTATTTCAGTCTTCTGTCATCCATACCAGGTTCTGAGTAAAAAAATCTCTAATAGCAATATCTGTTCACCAATGTTCTGGGGTGTGTGTGTGTGTTATGCTTAATGAAAAAATGGGTTATTTACCCAGGAGACAATTTGTGTCTTTCCCATTAACCCTTCTCCCCAGATGGATCCATAGACAGTTCAGGTTTTATCAAAAGCATTACTAACCGTTAATTGTTCTCATTGCTCTCATTCACTCAGCGTGTCCAAGTAGATGAAGATGGAGTACATAAAGCTAAGATGCCAAGCTTATTCCCATCCTCTACCACCTAAATCTTTCCAATTACTAAGCTGTTCTCTATAGGGGGAAAAAAAATCTCAATAAAGGAAATGTTATTAAATATTCTTTAGTTCAGAGTTTAACTTCAAGTTTTTTGTTGTTTGATAAACAATTTCATCTATAAGTATTTCCTGAGTGACCACTAAATGTGTATATGTATATATATACTATGTATATATCACAAAAAGTACAATATTCCTTAAGAGTTTATGACTTAGAGATAGAGGCAATTTTCTAATGACCTAATTGTGAAACAACCTGTACTACAGGTTTTTGCACAATTCTCAGATTATGAGCCATCATGATGAAAGTTCATTAAACAATATATACTTCTTTGTCATTGCACTGCCTCCTATTATTAGGACTTGTGTGCTATCGAGCAACAGTAGTGTCTCCACATACTCCCCCTCTTTATCTTTTTCTATTCACTGTAAACAATTTTCCAGACTCACTAAATCTCAATAAGGATTTTCAAAGCTTTAGAAAAATACATTTATAAATGGTTACCTGTATAGTTTGTGGTGTTAATTATTCTGAAGAATCTTTTTTAGTATGCATTATGTTTACAGAGAAGCTATCTTGCTTCAACTATGCATTTTTAAAGTAAATTCCCCCCCCCAGGTTTATTTAGATATAATTGACATGCAACATTGTATTAATTTGAGGTGTACAACATAATGGTTTAATATATATACATATTGTGAAATGGTCACCACAAAAAAATTTAGTTAACATTCATCACCTCACATAGTGACAAGATCTTCAAGCTCTTTTATATCTACTCTTAGCAATTTTCAAATATACAATAGAATGGTAACTGTAGTAATTGTGCTTACCTTACATTCCCAGAACTCATTATCTTATAGCTGGTTATAACTGGAAGTTTGTACTTTTTTACCATCTTAACCCATTTCCAAATCCCTACACCTCTTGCCCTCTGGCAAGCACCAATCTGTTCTCTGTTTCCATGAGGTTTTGTTTTTTGGATTTCACATATAATTGAGATCCCACATATTTATTTTTCTTTGATTTATTTTAATTAGCATACTGTCCCCAAGGTCCATTCATGTTGTGGTAAACAGCAGGACTTCCTTATTTTTTAATAGCTGAATAATATTCGTGTGTGTGTGTGTGTGTGTGTGTGTGTGTGTGTGTGTGTCTGTGTGTGTGTAGCACATTTCATTTATCCATTCATTTATTGATGGACACCTAGGTTGTCTCTGTGTCTTGGTTATTATAAATAACCAGATTATAAATAAATCTGTCAGATTTCAGGATTCTTCTGTGTGTGTGTAGCACATTTCATTTATCCATTCATTTATTGATGGACACCTAGGTTGTCTCTGTGTCTTGGTTATTATAAATAATTCTGCAAAGAACATGGAAATGTAGCTATTTCTTCAAGACAGTGATTTTATTCTCTTCAGATATATACCTAAAAGTGAAATTGCTGGATCATATGGCTGTTCCATTTTTTAATTTCTTACAAACCTACATGTTACTTTCCACAGTGGTCACACCAACTTACATTTCCAGCATTTATTACATGATATCTCATGTGATTTTGATTTTCATTTCTCTGCTGATTAGTGATACTTAGTTTCTTTTATTGTACTTGGCCATTTATATGCTTTCTTTGGAAAAGTGTCTATATATTTCCTCCATTAAAATTAGATTACATTTTTCCTATTAAGTTATGTGAGTTCTTTATATTTTTTGGATATTAACCCCTTATCATGTATATATGATTTGTAAATATTTTCCCCCACTCAGTAGGTTGTCTTTTCATTTTGTTGATGTATTTTTTTTTTTATGAGCAGAAACTTTTTTTAATTTGATGTATTTCCACTTGTTCACTTTTGTTTTTGTTGTCTTCACTTTTGATGCTAAATCCAAAAAATCATTGCCAAGATTCATGTCAAGGAGCTTATCCCTTATTTTCTTTTAGGGATTTTATGGTTTGAGGTCTTACATTCAAGTCTTTAATCCATTTCAAGATAATTCTTATGAATGTCTAGTTTCATTCCTTCACATGTGGATGTTTAGTTTTGCCAACCCATTTACTGAATTGACTATCCTTTCTCCATTGTATATTCTTGGCTCCTTTGTTGTAAATTAATTGACCATATATATTTGGGTTTAGTCTGGACTCTATTCCATTCCACTGGTCTATATGTCTGTTTTTATGTCGATGGTGTACTCTTTTGATTACTAAAGTTTTGCAATGTAGTTTAAAGTCAGGAAGTTTGTTGTCTCTGGCTCTGTTATTATTTCTAAGGATTGCCTTGGCTATCTTTTGTGGTTCTTCACAGATTTCAGGATGTTTTTTTTCTATTTCTATGAAAAGATGCCATTGAAGTTTTGATAGGAATTGCACTGAATCTGTGGATTTCTTTGTATAATATGGACATTTTAACAATATTATTTCTTTCAATTTTTAAGCATGGACTGTCTTTCCACTTATCTGTTTTCAATTTTTAATCAATGTGTATACATACATGCCAATGTGGATATATGTTCTTATTAAAGAAAGTTCCGTATTTCCTCTATTTTTCCCATCAGAAATGCCCACTATTTGAGGTAAACACTGAGACAAATTGATGAAAGAAATAGTGAAGAATAATCACTAGTAATAATAATGTTTTAAATTTTTGTCTCCAGAAAATCTTAAAGAACGAAAAGTCCAAACCATTAATTTTAAGAAATGGAAGGCATAGCTATAAAGCTGAATGTTCTAACAGACTGGAGTCATTAGTTGCCAGTAAATTGGCTTATATGTCATGAACATTTTCATTTTTATTAGTAGGTCACATGGAGCCAAATTGGGCATTTGGGATATTATCATCAAATTTTAAATGATCCAGGTGCTGTGCCCATCCATAAAATTTCACTCAACTACTGGGTCAACTTTGATCATTTTCTAGGGAAAAAAAAGGGTCTTAATTCAGATTAGTGGTTCCATAATTCTTGTAATTACATTTTATTAGAGAGAGGTTTATCAGAGAGAGTTTCTCTGGAATAATGTGCAACTTTTCAAGGTATAGAAAAATAACCATAAATATCCTTTGCTTGGGGTGCCTGGATGGCTCAGTGGGTTAAAGCCTCTGCCTTCAGCTCAGGTCATGATCCCAGGGTTCTGGGATCAAGCCCCACATTGGGCTCTCTGCTCCACGGGGAGACTGCTTCCTCCTCTCTCTCTGCCTGCCTTTCTGCCTGCTTGTAATATCTGTCAAATAAATAATTAAAATATTGAAAAAAAAGTATATCCTTTGCTTTATAAATAGAATATTTTGATCAATAGAAAATTTTGTTAAAATTTTCCACATCCCCCACCCCATCACCAATCATTTATTTTTATTCCTTTTGTTTACTTAATTTTTAATTTTTTTAAATTAAAATTAAATTAAAATTTTTATTTTCTTACTTAATTTTTGTTTACTAAGTTTTGTTTAATATTTATCAATATTTTTATTCTGGAAGAGGAATGTATTACATTCACTGTTTCCTTTTCTTCATATCTAGAACATTATTCTAAGGTAAACACCTGACAAAACAGTGTGGTGGAAAGAGTCAAATGAGCTATAAATGTTGTTGTACTAAACTAATCATAAATTTGAAAGCATTGCAATAGACTTGGAGAACTGCCTTCCTTAATATTAATAGTGATATGTAATATTATTGCTTTTATGAAAAAAGTAAACTTGGTAAGAATGTCAAAGTATGGAAAGATATCTTTATCCCCGGAAACAAAAACTTTACTGTTCACTTTAAAATGTGCAGTTCGGCTTTAAATCCCTTAGAGCACCTGCAAACAGTTTCACTTATGAACTATAGTTTCTCTTTGGAAATGGAGAAACTGAAACTTAAAAATGATTTCAGAGAAACCTCCACTTAGTATAAACTTCCAATTTAGAATACAGAGGTAATTTTTACATAATATATATAATACTATAGCTAGGGTTTGTTGAAAAACAATTGTATAATAACTTCTCTGACAACATTCACTTTGGCAGACTCTGAAAGAATGTAGAAATGAAGGCTTGCACAAGAACATACATAAGTTTTAAATTAGTGAATATTTTTACAGAAAAAAGCCTAACTAAAGAATGGAATTGAAATGATTGTTTCAGTTTTTGTATACAAATATAACTTTATTTATCTAACCTACTTGGTCAACTTTTTCTTATATATTTAGAAAAGCTTTGTGTGTATGCGTGTGTGTATGTGTGTGTGTGTGTGTGTGTGTGTGTGCGTGCATGTGTTTATGACTGAGTGAATCCACTTGCCAAGTGCATTCTCTTATAATGTGTAAACCATTGCTTAGAACTACTGGAAAAAGTGCCCTAAATGGTACGATAAGCTCTCCACATGGGTGTCAGTAAGGAGTTGAATACTAGACTAACTTCACTTCTCTTTATTGCATGTTCTAATTATTTTTCACATCCTTCACACAAGACCTCACAAAATTATCAAACATTACTGACTGACTGAGGAAGTTCAAAGCAATGCAAATGACTTGGGATTGGATGTTAAATTCCTCTAGCTGATGAGTGCTTGCTCATCTCACACTTGAAAGTTCTTGTTGGCTATCTTCCTCTGCAGTAGCTCCCTTCCTCCCATGTTATGGGATCGCTTTTCCCTCTTCCCACTTCTCTTCCTATTTATTTTCTTATCTTCCTTTCTTCCTTTCATTGCCTTTAATGTCTAATCTGGAGTTGTCACTGAACCATTATCCCTCCTTGTTGTCATTTCTCTTGATAATTTTCTTTTACTCTCTTATTTTGGCATTCTCATCATTCTTATTTCCACTCAAATCATCATATTTTTTATGCTTTGTCTTCCTCAATAAAAGCACCCTATGAATGTGAGCAGCATGTAAATGCAATTTTGGTTCCAGCTAGTAAGATAATAATTCCTTCAACCCAACTTACAGGTAATCATTTTATGTACAACAAAAGGAAACTCTATAGTGGCATGTGGAAAGGCTCTTTATCATAAAAATGTTTATTATCATTCCTTCTAATCACATAAATAAATTTTGGGGATAAAATATATAATTTGAATGTTTTTTGACAGAAATGTTAGTAGCTTGGAAAAGTATGTATCATTAGTATATTATGTACATGTATCAGTATCAGACATTTTGGAAAATTAAAATGACAAAGTTCACAATAATGTCAGGTTTGTGCATTTGTTTTGTGTGTGTGCATTCAATTTTTTAAAAAAATTATTATAAAATACTGAAGACATACAAAGAATATAAACAATATAGTACACAAGTACAACATACCAACTAAACAGCTTTAAAAATAAAATGTAATTAGAGCACTTGAAAGACTATTTCATACATTCCAGTTTGCATGCATAACCTGGCTTCTCTCTCAAGTTGATCACCATCTTCTTTTGATAAATAGATAGATGGATAGATAGGTAGCTGATAGATGATGATGATAGATAGATAATAGGTAGATTATAGATGATGGAACTGAAACAAATCAATATGCACTTATATATATTGATGTGACTAGTAACTATAAAGTCATAGTTGAAATATAAAATCTATATAACTACAAATATGCTTCCAATGTTTTCTTTTATATAAATCATGTCATATTTTATGTATTTTATTGCAGATAGTTTTTATCTTCATTATATTTAATGTGATATATTTATTGGTTTTCTTATGTTAAGCCATTGTTGCATTCCTGAGGTGAATCCAGCTTAATCACAATGTTATATAAACAATTACATACATACATATGTATATACATAATTCGATGCATGCAAAAAGAGAGAAAGGTGCATTTGAATTACATTTGTAATACTTGCTAATATTATTTCACCTATTATAAATAATATTGATCCATAATGATTATATTTTTTACAGATTTCTCTGTATCAGAGCTCAAAGTCATACATGACTCATAAGATTAGTGGAGAGTACAACTGTGTTTAACATTTTATATGAGCAAATTTTATATACATAATTTGAGGTAATCATTTCTTGACTAACTTGTAAAGCTTGTATGTAAAATCTTATGTGTCTGCTGTTATTTAGTGTGGACTTTTTTTATATAACATTTTAAACCCTATATTTCAGTCATTTTTAGCATATACACTGTGCTGTGAAAATATTACATCTGTCTGATTCCAGGACGTCTCCATAACTCACCGTTCCCCCAGAACACCTCTTGTATCTATTATCAGTTAGCTTTAAGACCTCTTTTTCCTAATTTCCTAACAACTCATCAACTTTCTTTCTCCATGGGCCTATCTATTGTGAATATTTCATATAAGGCAATCATACAGAATATATGGCCTACTGAAGGTTTTTCATTTAACATGTTTTTAAGTTTCATCAATGTTATTACATGTAATTGTACTTTATTGCTTTTCATGCCTGAAAAATATTCCATTTTGTATTTACCACATTTAGTTTACTCATCAACTGATAAACATGTGCATGATTCCAGTTTTTAGTTAATATGAATAACGTTGCTATGAACATTTCTGAACAAGTTTTCTGTGAACATAGGTTTCTCATTATTTTGGTTCTTAAATAGGCCTTTACCTGATATATGTATTGCACTTATTTTCTCTCATTATGTGGGCTTTTTTTCACTTTATTGATAGTGCTTTTTGATGCACAAAGTATTTTTGTTTATTTTTTTATTTGAGTAGATTTGACAATGTTACATTGGTTTCACATGTAAAACATAGTGCCTCAGGTTCTCTTTATATTATGCTATACTCACCACAACTATAGCTACCATCTATCACCATACATCATTATTACAATATCATTGACTATATTCCCTATGCTATGACTTTTATTCCTGTGACTTATTTATTCTATAACTGAAAGCCTGTATCTTCCACTCCACTTCACCCATTTGGCTCAATTCCTCTACCCCCCCCCCCACTTCCTTCTGGCAACCATCAGTTTGTTCTATGTATTTATAGTTCTGATTTTGCTTTTTGTTCACTTATTCATTTGTTTTGGTTTTTAGATTCCACATGTGAGTGAAATAATACAGTATTTGTCTTTCTCAGTCTAACTTATTTCACTTAGTTTATTATCCTATAGGTCCACCAAAGTTGTTACAAATTGTAACTTCCCATCCTTTTTATATTGTGTAATATTCCATTATGTTTATGTATGTGTGTGTGTGTATATATATATATATAACATGTATATTTATATACATATATAAATATATATGAATATATTTTCCTTATCTTAGCTATAGTAAATATTGTTGTAATAAACATAAGAAAGCATATACCTTTTTGAATCAGTGTTTTCATTTTCTTTGGTTAAATACCCAGTACTAGAATTATTGGATCATATGGTATTTCTATTTTTATTTTTTTGAGAAATCTCCATGCTCTTTTCCATAGTAGCTGATCCAATTTCCTTTCCTACCAACAGTGTTCCTTTTTCTTGACATTTGTTATTTCTTGTCTTTTATTTTCTTGACAACATTTGTTATTTCTTGTCTTTTTTATTTTAGCCATTATGACAGGTGTGAGGTAATATCTCCTTGTGGTTTTGGTTTACGTTTTCCTAATGATTAGAGATATCAAGAATATTTTCATGTGTTTGTTGTACATTTCTATGTTTTCTTTGGAAAAATGTCTATTCAGGTCTTCTGCTAAGTTTTTAAATCAATTGGAAAGATTAATATTATTAAAATATCCAGACCACCCAAAGCAAGCTGCAGAAATCCTCATCAAAATACCAACAGAATATTCTACATAACTAGAACTAATAATCCTAAAATTTTCATGGAAGCACCAAGTGCCCCATCTAGCCAAAGCAATCTGAGAAACAAGAACAAAGCTTGAGATAATATGCTCCCGGATTTCAAGATATAGTACAAAGCTGTAATAACCAAAACAGCATGATAATGGCATAAAAATAGACACAGAGATCAATAGAAGAGAATGGAGAGTCCAGAAATAAATCCACACTTACATAGTCAATCACTATAACAAAGAATATTCAATGATAGAAAGACAGGTATTTTGATAAATAGTACTAGGAAAACTGGATAGCTACATGCACACACAAAAAAAACTGAAATTGGAACACTTTCTTATACTTTCACCAAAATAAACTTAAAATGGATTGAAGACTTCAATATGAGACCTGAGATTATAAAACTCCTAGGGAGAGGGGGGAAGCATAGGCAGTAACTTCTCTGACATCAGCCATAGCAACATTTTTCTAGATTTATCTCCTTGAGCAAAGGAAATAAACCAAAAATAAACTATTGGAATTACATCAAAAGAAAAAGCTTCTACACAGTGAGGAAAATCAGTAGAAAGAAAAGGTGACATGCTGAATGGAAGAATATATTTGTAACTGATATATCTAATAGAGGATTAATATCCAAAATACATAAAGAACTTATAAAACTCAACACCAAAAAACCCCAAAGTTGTTAATTTATTTTTGAACTAAGTCAAGTTTACCTAATTTTTAAAAATATTTTATTGTTGGTATAATATTTTTTAAAAATTGCCAAATCATAATTGCATATTTGCCTTTATTTCTAAGAGTTTCATAGTGTTAGCTTACATGTACATTTTCATCCATTTTTTAGTTCATTTTTGTACATTCTGTGAAGAAGGTGTCTAAATTTATTCTTTGGCTTGTGAAAATACAGTTGTCTCAACACCATCTGTTGAAAATACTGTTACCACATTGAATGGTCTTGACACTTTGTCAGAAATCAGTTGACCAAAAATACACTGGTTTATTTCTGGGCTCTTGATTATATTCTATTGGTATATATGTTTATAGTTATGTCTGTAACATATTATCTAGGTCACTGAATTTTTGCAGATATTTTGGAATTGGGAAATGAAAGTCCTCCAGCTTTTTTCTTCTTCTTTTTTTTTTAATTTATTTTTTATTGTGTTATGTTAGTCACCATATAGTACATCATTAGTTTTTGATGTAGTGTTCCAATATTCATTGTTTATGTATAACACCCAGTTCTTTTTAATACTGTTTTTGTCTATGCTTTGTACCCTCAGTTCTATCAATTTTAAAGTAGTATTTTAATTTCTTCAAAAAGAAGGACTGTTGGAATTTTGATAGAGATTTCATTAAATCTGTAACTCAATTTGGGGAATATTATCAACTTAAAAGTAATAAATCTTCTGATCCATGATCATGAATGTTTTCCATTTATTTTTTTCTAACCTTATTAAGGAACAATTGACAAATGTAATTATATATATTTTAAGTATACAATATCATGACTTTATATACATTGTGGAGTGGTTAACAAGATCAAGATTGTTAACACATCCGTCATTTCACATGGTTAACTCTGTGTGTGTGTGTGTGTGTGGTAGGAAAGTGTAAAATTTACTCAGAAAATTTTAAGTACATAAACATTGTATTATTAATGATATCCATGCCAAACATTAGATTTTCAGAACTTATTCTTCTTATAACTGAAAATTTGTACCTTCTGATCTACATCTTCTCAGTTCCTTTTTTCCTCCACTCCTAGCAGTTGTCATTCCATTCTCTGTTTCTGTTATTTGGCTTATTTCACTTAGCATAATGTCTTCCAGATTCATCCATGTTATTGCAGCTGGCAGGATTTCCTTTACTTCCTTTCTTCCCTTCTTTATCCCCCTCTCTCTCGCTTTTTCTTTCTTTATTTCTTACTTTTTTTTTTCTTTTTCTTTCTTCTCCTCCTTCTTCCTCTTCTCCTTCTTCTTCTGGCTGAATGACATGCCATTCAACATACATATTATTTTTTTTTGCATTCTCAATTCTTAAAATTAACATACAATGTATTATTTGTCCCAGGTATACAGGTCTGTAAATCATCAGGCTTACACATTTCACAGCACTCACCATAGCACATACCCTCCCCAATGTCCATAACCCAGCCACCTTATCCCTACCTCACCAACCCCAGCATCTGTCAGTTTGTTTTATGAGATTAAGAGTCTCTTATGGTTTATGTCCCTCCCGATCCCATCTTGTTTCATTTTTTTTCCTTCCCTACCCCCCACAACCCCCCAGCCTGCCTCTCAAATTCCTCATATCAGAGAGATCATATGATAATTTTCTTTCTCTTATTGACTTATTTTGTTTAGTATAATACCCTCTAATTCTATCCATGTCATTGCAAATTACAAGATTTCATTTCTTTTGATGGCTGCATACTATTCCATTGTGTATATATATACCACCTCTTCTTTATCCATTCATCTGTGGGAGGACATCTAGGTTCTTTCCATAGTTTGGCTATTGTGGACATTTATGCTATAATCATGTCCCTTCAGATCACTTTGTATCTTTACAAAGTGGTTCAATTGCTGGGTCATAGGATAGTTCCATTTTCAACTTTTTGAGGAACCTCCATACTGTTTTCCAAGTTGGCTGCACCAGCTTGCATTCCCACCAACAGTGTAAGAGGGTTGCTCTTAACCCACATGCTTGCCAACATCTGTTGTTTCCTGACTTGTTAAGTTTAGCCATTCTGATTAGTGTAAGGTGGTATATCATTATGGTTTTGATTTGCATTTCCCTGATGCCAAGTGATGTTGAACACTTTTTCATGTGTCTGTTGGCCATTTGGAAGTCTTCTTTGCAAAAGTGTCTGTTCATGTTTTCTGCCCATTTCTTGGTTGGATTACTTGTTCTTTGAGTGTTGAGTTTGCTAAGCTATTCATAGATTTTAGATATTAGCCCTTTATTGGATATGTCATTTGCAAATATCTTCTCCAGTTCTGCCAGTTGTCTTTTGCAAAAGCTTTTTGTTTTTATGAAATCTCAATAGTTAATTTTTGCCCTTGCTTCCCTTGCCTTTGGTGGTGTTTCCAGGAAGAAGCTGCTGTGGCTGAGGTCGAAGAGGTTGCTGCCTGTGTTCTTCTCAAGGATTTTGATGGATTCCTGTCTCACATATAGGTATTTCATTCATTTTTGAGGAGTGCCTGTGTGGCTCAGTGGGTTAAGCCTCTGCCTTCACTCAGGTCATGATCCCAGGGTCCTGGGATCAAGTCCTGCATTGGGCTCTCTGCTCCACGGAGAGCCTGCTTCCTCCTCTCTCCCTGCCTGCCTCTCTGCCTACTTGAGATCTGTCAAATAAATAAATAAAATCTTTAAAAAAATAATAAATACTAATTAAATAATTCAAAGCATCTTGTATTCAAGAAAACTGAATGTGGTTATCAGGTATTTAAAGATGATGGGAATTGAAAGCCACTACTTGAATTATTTGTATTGTCATTGGCATTAAACGCTAGTTACACATAATGAAAAACATGGAAATGGGAAAAATGAATGGGATATCAATCACAGAGAAGCCATATGATATTTTACTGGTCTATGTTTTCTTTTCTCATGAATCATGTTTTTAAACCCTCTAAGTCAACTGTTCTCTCTCTCTCTGTCTCTCTTCTAAGTTTAAACACTGTCATAGTGAATTATATATTCTATTAATTCCTAAATAATTTCATTATAAAATTTGACTATTCAAAAAAATCCTGTTAATATTTTTAAATAATATGTTTAGCTTTTTAATAATTTTTAAATCATCTGTTTAGCTTTTTCCTTATGTTGAACAATAGCAACAATATAACAACAACAACAATAAAAAATATTGTTTAATTTGGGAGATTTTCCAGATGTTTTTATAAAGGCATGTATTCAGTAAGGACTCTATTGCATAGCATTTATTTTTCTCAATAGAAGTCGCATCATCAACACTTTCTACAAAATGTGTTTCTGTAGTGAAAAGGATTTAAATAAGATAAATTTCTAGTGGAAGTCTAAGTATCCTGTGGGTGTACAGTAAATGATATTTAAGGGAATGACTGGCAGCAAATTTCATTTAATCCAATCAACTTTTATTGAGAGTTGAAGCTATTGTAAGTGTTAAGACTGTGAAAAAGGATGGAAAGATTGTCTCCAATTTAAAGCAGTTTAAGTTCTTTTGCTGGAGAGGGACATTTTCATAACTATTAAAAGGTTATTTGTTTTTGTTTTTTTTTCTAAATCATCAAATATTGGTCAAAGTTTATTGTATACTAAGTAATGTATGAAGCTCTGGGTAATAATAATAAAACAATTCTGATCCCCTTATTCTAAAAACTCAAAATGAATTTTCAAATACACAGAAAATACTCAGTCTTTCAACAAATACCTATTCTATGCAAAGTACAATAAGATGTTTCCTTGAAATAAAAAAAATATATATTTAAGTGATGAATGTAGGCACACAAATGTGTTTGTTTGTGTGTGTGTGTGTGTGTGTGTGTGTGTTTGGGAAGAGTTCATGGAGACAGTGTTAGTGACTCTGTGCTATCTTGTATGAGTATGACAGATGGGTAGAGACATTAGAAATAAATTGACATTTTAAGGGGGGTTGGGGAAGAACTCCAAGAGCTAGGACTTGGTGCTTGAATGTAATGTTCATAACAAGAAGTGGCAAAGCTAAGAACCCAAAGAGGGATTGTACAGGAACTTGCACATTTTAACAAAGTATCAGTTTAAGTTTGTTTCTTAAACAGAGGACATGAAGCCATAAGCCATGGTATGTATACTTTATAAATATCATCCTTCTGGTTGTGTAGAGAGTCTGCAAGCTAAATAATGCAGGAAGACATTATGTGGGTACGTGTGGTACAGCTGGGTCATGATAAATAAGATTGATTTCAATAACCAGAGCTCAAAAGACAAGAATGAACTTCCAATAGAAGAACAATTAGAACAAAAATGAAACAGATATCAACCCTCTACAACTGTGTACCACTCACAGGAGCCTATGCCTGAAGTGGTCAAGGCCTCTTCTAAGAGGTTTCTGTTTTGTCTGTGTGTCAGTACAAAGTCCTTCCTGGACATTATGTTGTTAGTTTTAGCACCATATTAATTACAAGTAATGTATCTGATGTGTCCTAGAGTTAATAAGATCTCTGCCTTGTTGAACATTAGGGATGGTCCTTTACAATAGCTGATGGAAGAAAGGGGTGGAGTTGTAGGGGTTGCAGTGGAGGTTGTAAGTGGTAAATGATATTCTTCTTTCAGACTCAAGGCTGAAGTTTTAAAAAGGAATAGAATATCATGTAACACCAGACTATCAACTTCCCAAGCTACTTGTACCTTGGGTGTTCTAAAATTGTCAAACTCTAAAATTATAAAGCTCTCTTTTACCCTGTGTTCAATATTTAAGCATTCCCTTTTGTCATAGACCATTGAAGTCTATAGAAGCTTATTGGTTATCCTATATAGCTAGTCAAGTTCCTGATAATTTCAAATAGCTTGTTCTAACACAATAGCTGGGGTAACTGTTGGCTATTTGCTATGGAATATAACATGGTTATCTCAGTAGCTATGTTCAACTTCTTGAATTCCATAAAAGCAGTTTTACATTCTGACTTATATTTGTCCTTTTTTTAATTGAAGTATAATTGACACACAATGTTCCATTAATTTCAGGTGAACAACATGGTGATCTCATAACTCTATAGCAAACCTGCTCTTTACCAAACCTGTCTTGCAAATCAATTAAATTATACATTCTACAATATATTTTCATAACATTTTCCTCTTAAGCCTATTATTAATATTTTTTCTTTTGATACTATTATTCTGAGATTTTTTTAATACAAATAATTGAGTTTAGAAAAAATGTATGAAATACAATCGTTATTTTTAGCATCCAAATTTTATTTTTATTGATTTCCCCCATCTTAGCTTATGACTAACACCTGGATTCTAAATAGACCTGAAATAATTCTTCATACCCAAAATATATCAACACTATTTAGAAGACTTGTTTTTTGGTCTACTGCTGAACAACACTATATTTCTCATTCTAGTTGAATTTATTGCTGCCATCTAAAAAAGTCATTACTCCTAGCCATTAACTGCTCTGATTCCTTGAATGAATAACACATGGATTTCCTCAAACATTTAAAATATTCAGATTAGGATTTAGACATTTGCTAAAGTGTTAGAGTAAATTTCCATGTGACAAAACTAAGTAAAATCAACTTGTCTCTGAACATTTTGTTTTCCTGCACAGTGGGAGTCAGCTGTTAAAAATTTCAAAGGGGTTTAAGATATTGTATCAAAAGGCTTAAAACATCAGTGATAACAAGGCTTATTGAGGGCAAAATTAAAGGTTTGATAACCCAGAAGAAGAAAAATACTGGGTCATTATTCATGAATTTTATGAAATGAAACATTCTACATGGAAATAGTATTTAAATATATATAATATATATCACAAACACTACACTTAATATAAGTATATTCTATTTATTTATTTATTTATTTATTTATTTATTGTTGTTGCCAAAGTACAATGGCTACAACTTCTAGTATCATGTTGAATAAAATTGGTGAGAGAAGACATCCTTGTCTTTGTTCCTTACCTAATGGGAAAAGCTCTGAGTTTTCCTACTGTGGGTCTTTGCTAACTGGCCTTTATTATGTAAAGGTATGTTTCCTCTAAACGTACTTTATTGAGGGTTTTTCCTTTTTTTTTTCTTTTTTCTTATCATGAAAGAATATTATACTTTGTCAATTTTTTTCTGCATCTATTGAAATGATCATATGGTTCTTATTCTTTTTCTTATTGTTGAAATGTAACACCTTGATTGATTTGTGAATATTAAGCTGCACTTAACAACCCATAAATAAAAACTCCTTGATTGTGGTAAATGACTTTTAGGTATTATTGGATACAGTTTGCTAGTATTTTATTGAAGACTTTTGCATCTATGTTCATCAGTGATATTGGCCTGGAGTTCTCTTTTTAAGTGGTGCTTTTATCCAGTTTTGGTATCAGGATTGGCCTCACAGAATGAATTCCCAAGTTTTCTTTCTTTTTCTACTTGTTTATTTATTTATTTTGGAACAGGTTGAGAAGAATAGGTATTAATATCTTCAAATGTCTGGTAGAATTTGCCTGTGAAGTCATCTGGACTTTTTCTTAGAATTTGCCTGTAAAGTCATATGGTTCTGGACTTTTGTTTGTTGGGAGGTTTTGTTTTTATTTTTTATTATTAATTCAATTTCATTGCTGGTTATTGATCTGTTCAAATTTTCTATTTCTTCCTGTTCCAGTCTTCACAGGTTGTAAGTTTCTAGGAATTTCCATTTTTTCTAGGTTTTTCAATGTGTTAGAATACAAGTTTACATAATATTCCCTTATAATTGACTTTATTTCTGTGGTGTTGGTTCTTATTTCTTCTTTCTCACTTGTGATTTTATTTATTTGAGTCCTTTCCATTCTTGTCATCATAAGTCTGGCTAGAAGTTTATCAATTTTATTTCAAAGAACTAGTTCAGTGAACTAACTCTTGATTTCATTGATCTACTCTGTTGTTGTTTTTAATTTTCTTCTTTCTGTTGGCTTTAGGTTTTTGTTTGTTGTTCTTTTTCTAGGTCCTGTAAGTGTAAGATTAGGATGCTTATTTGAGATTTTTCTTCCTTCTTAAAGTAGAACTGTATTGATATAAACTTCTCTGTTACAACAGCTTTTTCCACATCCCAAAGATTTTGGGTCATTGTGTTTTCATGGTCCTTTGTTTTCATGAATGCTTATATTTCTTCTTTTATTTCTGTTGACTCATTCATTGCTTAGCAGCATGTTTTTTAACCTCCATGTATTTGTGGTCTTTCCAGACTTTATCTTGTGGTTAACTTCTATTTTCATAGTATTATGTTCAGAAAAGATGCACACTATGACTTAAATGTTCTTGAATTTGTTGAAGCTTGTTTTGTCGGCTCATATGTGGTCTATTCTGGAGAATGTTACACATGTAGTTGAAAATAATCTGTATTCTGCTGTTTTATGATGGAATGTTCTGAATATATCTGTTAAATATATCAGGTTCAGTGTGTCATTGAAAGCCAAGCCACTTTTTTTTTTTTTTTTTTTTAATGTTTAGGTGATCTGTTAATCAGAGCCATGGCTTTTTCCTGTTCTTTAATTGGGATAAATTTTTCTGTCTCCTCATTTTGTCTGCTTCTTTGTGTTTGTTTATTTCTATTAGAAAAGGTAGATATGTTTTCTGTTCTTGAATGTACTGAGTTTACGGGACATGTGGGTGGCTTAGTTAGTTAAGTGTCCAACTCTTGATTTTGACTGAGGTCATGATATCAAAGTCCTGGGATCAAGCCCCATATTGGGCTCTGCTTTCAGCAGGAGCCTGCTTAAGATTTTCTCTGTCCCATAGCTAAAATTAACAAGTCAGGAAACAACAGGTGCTGATGAGGATGCAGAGAAAGGGAAACCCTCCTATGCTGTTGGTGGGAATGCAAGCTGGTGCGGCCACTCTGGAAAACAGTATAGCAGTTCCTCAAAAACTTGAAGATAGAGCTACCCCATGATCTAGCAATTGCACTGGTGGGTATTTACCCTAAAGATATAAATGTAGTGATCTTAAGGGACACGTGCACCCCAATGTATATAGCAGCAATGTCCACGATAGCCAAACTACGAAAAGAGCCTAGATGTCCATCAACAGATGAGTGGATAAAGAAGATGGCTATATATATACATGGAATATTATGCAGACATAAAAAAAAAAAAACTCTCATGAACCCCTGCCATTTGCAATGACACGGAAGGAACTAGAGGGTATTATGTTAAGTAAAATAAGTCAATCAGAGAAAGACAATTATTTGATCTCACAGATTATGAGGAATTTGAGAAACAAGACAGAAGATCATAGGGGAATGGAGAGGAAAATGAAACAAAATGAAACCAGAGAGGGGGACAAAACGTAAGTGACTCTTATTCTCAGGAAATAAACTGAAGGTGGTGGGAGGCGGAGAGGGATGGGGTAAGTGGGTGATGGGCATTGAGGAGGATATGTGCTATGGTAAGTGCTGTGAATTGTGGGATACTGTTGAATCACAGACCTGTACCCCTGAAACAAATAATGGATTATATGTTAACTTTTTTAAAAAAGAAAAATAAATAATTCTCCCTGTCCCTCTGTCCTTCAATCCATTCAGCTCTCTCTCTCTCTCAAATAGATAAATAAATATTTTAAAAAAGGAAAAAGAAAAGAAAAGAAAAGGAAAGTAGTGACTTTATGAAGAGGTCCTGGCATACCCTATACCGTGGTGCCCCTGTCCATCAGAATCTGGCACTTCAGGACAGTATCTGATGTGTGTTGCTTGCAGCTTGCTGTTGTGTCAGTTGCTTTTCCTTTCTATGCAGTCATCTACACTCACTCTTTGCCTGTTGTGGGTTGCACATGAGCTCTGTGGTATTAACAGGACCCAAGCAGGCCAGCTCTGAAGAGGTGTACCCACTGCAGAACTTGGGATCAGGGCTAAGGTGCTAGTAATTTTAAGCTGGGACACAACCATATGCTAGATTCCCTGAAGAACTTCAATGGCTGGCTTTTCTATGCTAGGGTGGCTTTTCCCCTAAGGTTAGGAACACCAAGGATGTCCACTATCACCACTGCTATTCAACATAGTACTGGGATTCCAGTTTCAGCAATCAGAAAACAGAAAGAAAAACAAATAAAAGGCTTCCAAATTGGCAAGGAAGTCAAACTCTCACTCTTTGCAGAAAGACCCCCCCCCACCCCAAACTGCTAGAACTCATACAGGAATTCAGTAAAATATCATGACATAAAATCAATGCACAGAAATCAGTTGCATTGCTATACATTAACAATGAGAAAGAAGAAAGAGAAATTAAGTAGTCAGCCCCATTGACAATTGTACCCAAGACCATAAAGTACCTAGAAATAAATCTAACCAAAGAGGGAAAGAATCTGTACTCAGAAAACTATAGATTATTCATGAAAGATATTGAGGAAGATGCAAAGAAATGGAAAAACATTAGAAGAACAAATATTGTGAAAATGTGTATGCTACCTAGAGCGATCTACACATTTAGTGCAATCCCTATGAAAATACCATCGTTGTGTTTTTGTTTTTGTTTTTGTTTTTTTTCTTCAGAGAAATGGGACAAAGAATCCTAGAATTTGTGTGGAACAAGAGAACACTTTGAATAGCTAGAGGAATCTTAAAAAAGAAAACCAAGGCAGATGCATCACAATTCCTAGACTTCAAGTTCTGCTAGAAAGCTGTAATCGTCAAGACAGTATATTACTGGCACAAAAACAGACATGTAAATCAATGGAATAGAGTAGAGAATACAGAAATGGATCCTCAACTCTATTGTCTACTAATATTCAGCAAAGCAGCAAAGAATGTCCAATGGAAGAAGACAGTCGCTTCAATAAATGGTGTTGGGAAAATTAGACATCCACATCCAGAAGAATTAAACTAGGCCATTTCCTTACACCACACACAAAAATAGACTCAAAATAGATGGAAGACCTATACATGAGAGAGGAACCCACAAAAATCCGTGAGGAGTACACAGGCAGCAACCTCTTTGACCTCAGCCACTGCAACTTCTTCCTAGAAACACCATCAAAGACAAGGGAAGCAAGGGCAAAAATGGACTATTGTGACTTTATCAAGATAAAAATCTTTTGCACAGTAAAGGAAACAGTCAACAAAACAGACAACTGACAGAATGGGAGAAGATATTTGCAAATTACATATCAAATAAAGGGTTAATATAGAGAATCTATAAAGAACTTATCAAACTCAACACTTAGAGAACAAATAGTCCAATCAAGAAATGGACAGAAAACATGAACAGACATTTCTGCAAAGAAAACATCCAGGGGCAGCTGGGTGGCTTAATTGTTAAGTGTCTGCCTTCGGCTCAGGTCATAATCCCAGGGTCCGGGAGCCAAGTTCTACATCGGGTTCTCTGCTCAGCAGGAAGCCTGCTTCCCCCTCTCCCACTCCCCCTGCTTGTGTTCCCTATCTCACTGTGTCTCTTTGTCAAATAAAGAAAATCTTTAAAAACAAAACAAAAAGTAAAACAAAACAAAACAAAAAAACAAACAAAACAAAACAAACAAACAAATGGCCAACAGACACATGAAAAAGTGTTCAACATCACTTGGCATCAGAAAAAGACAAATCAATACCACAGTGAGATACCACCTCACACCAGTCAGACTGGCCAAAATTAACAAGTAAGGAAACAAAGGGTGTTGGCGAGGATGCAGAGAAAAGGGAGCACTCCTACATTGTTGGTGAGAATGCAAGCTGGTACAGCCACTCTGGAAAACAGTATGGAGGATCCTCAAAAATTTGAAACTAGGGCTACCGTAAGACCCAGCAATTACTCTACTCCATATTTACCCCAAAGATACAAATATAGTGATCCAAAGGGGCACATGCTCCCAATTTTTATAGCTACAATATTCACTATAGCCAAGCTATGAAAAGAGACTTGATGACCATCAACTGATGAATGGATAAAGATGTGAGATTATACTCACACTCACACAATAGAATATTATGCAGCCATCAAAACCCCTGAAACCTTACAATTTGCAAGGACATGGATAGAACTAGAGGGTATTAGGCTAAGCTACATAAGTCAATTAGAGAAAGATAATTATCATATGATCTCACTGATATGAGGAACTTGAGAGACAAGATAGAGGATCATAAGGGAAGGGATGGAAAAATGAAACAAGACAAAACCAGAGAGGGAGACAAACCATAAGAGACTCTTAATCTCAGAAACTGAGGGTTGCTGAAAGGGAGTGGAGAGGCAACGATGGGGTGGCTGGGTGATGGACATTGGGGAGGATATGTACTATGGTGAGCACTGTGAGTTGTGTAATATTGATGAATCACAGACCTGTACTGCTGAAACAAATAATGCATTTTTTTTATGTTAATTTTAAAAATATCAAAAATGCTATAAAACACATTTGTCTCAAAGAGGAAATAAATAAAATAAATAATGGTAATTGTATTGTCATATTGTAAATGGAAAGATTAAAGAGGAAAAATAATTCTGAGTATATAAAGAGTGTGTCATAATGAAATTTCAAAAACAATTCATTTCTAAAGTAGATAAAAGCAGAAAGATATTGAAAAAAATTGAAACTACTGAAACATGTCTTAGCATTTGCTAAGAAAATATACTTGAAGAGTGAAAGAATTCTTAAATACTGTAGTGATCATCATAGGAATATAGCCAAGTAAGACAATCTGATTATTCCAGTAGGTAGTAGAAATTTTGATAACAAAACAGAAAATGGATGAAATATAATGACAAAGTTAAGTCTTCCTTTGGGTGAGTATATTTCTGTTCTCAAAGAAAAATTGATTTTTAATCCAACATGTAGATTTAAAGAACTATTAGGAAAGTTCTAAATTCCTAAACCAAAGTAATCCATTCCAGATAAAAATGGCTAGCAAGTACAGTGAGATCAAGAAAAATGCACAAATACAAGTTCACTTTATATTTCAAATACGGACTTTTTATTCTCCCCATAGCATTTAACTGAACAATAAAAATAAACTTGTTCTGAGAGGTATGAAATGAAGTTTCTACTCACCATATGGACTTCCTTCCCAAGAAAAGAGGAAAGGAAGGAAATTCTTCTTAGGAAGCAGTGTGGGCTAAAGAAAAAAGGTAAAATTTAAGTCACTTCACAGTGTCTGGCTCTTCAATATGTAACAGTGGGTGAGAGTTCTCTCTTACAAGTTGCTTTCCATCTACTTGACTGAAACATGTCAAAAGAAACAACAAAGGGTATCTCTTAATCCCTTCCACAATTTCATGGATGAAGCTATCCATCCTGCTGGGAGTAGAATAAAGCTTGAATCTCAAACATGACTGGTAACTTATCTCTCATGTGATGATCTGAAACAAAATCTGAGGAAAAAAAAAAAAAAAACCTCCAGGTTATCAGAGAGATTATATATTCTAGACTTGTTTGTGAATTGTTCATACCGTGGAGGTTGAAATACTAGGATTCAATAAGATATAACTAAATTCAGGAGGCAACTTTGGGATGCTGGCTATACAGCCTTCAGCTTTGCTTATATGACCTATTCTAAAATGAAACCATCTTTATGATTATGCTCAACTGGAAAAGAAAATTTAATATTTTCTCTTTGTTCCAGGGTCTGTTCTGTCAATGATAATTAATGTAGAAAATATGGATAATATAATATGTTAATTGCTCCTGTATGAATTGAATTTGAACTGAAATGATAATGGAATTAAACTCATCTTGAGATAACCTGGATGAAGTTCACATTAAACTCATGGGTTTCCTTTTAAAAGGCACTCAGAAAAAAAGTACTCCCTGTAAGCAACTCCAAAGTGCAGTAATGGATGGAGCTAGGTTTGGATTACAGCTCTGCGTCTTAATCACTGTGTGATTTTGCCCAAGTTATGTAACATTTCAGTTTCTGGGTTTTTTGTTTTTGTTTTGTTTGTTTGTTTTTTCCCGTACAGCATATTAGTAATGATATATTATTTGCAGTGTTGTTGAGGGGATAGTGGATAATGCATATAATCAACTTAGCAAAATGATAGATAAATGGTATGTATTTAATAAGTGGCAAATACATGATTAGGCAAGTTTTATTATGAGACTATAGTTCATTCAGTTCCTTCATTCTTTGAGAAGCTATTATATCTTGGCATTAACTAGGTTTAGAGGCAAGATCCCTGTTGCTATGATATTCTTAAGGAGAAAGTGGGTTCTATGTGGTTTTACTTTCTACTTTGAAATAGAATTGCTGTACTTCTAGTCTAAACAAATTCAGTTGATTATGCACTGTAAAGTTTATTATAAATTTTATATTGTAAAGTTTATTATAAATTTTATATTGAAGAAGGGAGATATGCAGGATAATTCTATGAAACCAGCAATCCTCCTCTTGTGAAATGTGACTGTAATTAATGACTATAGTGAGTAACAGAAATAAAATATCATTGGAAGGGAGGCACAGCATATAAGAGCAAAGGTGCTGGAGATACCCACCGGATTTAAATCAGCCTTTGGTGCTAACTATCTGTGTAATGTTGAGGAAATTCCTTAACCTTTCTGTGCCTCCATTCTCCTATATTTTGGAGTAAATTTTGTATTTCTGTTTGTTAACTAAATCTACTTGCAAGAAAATGGTGATTTTCCAGTCTTTTGAAAATTTTTATTTTCTTTAAAATTAATTAACACACAGTATTATACTAGTTTCAGAGATTTTTTTTCTTTTTAATTTTTTTAACATTATATTCATATATTCCCTTTTTATATTGAAGTTTAGTTGGCACACAATTTTAAATTAGTTTCAGATGTATGCTACAGTGATTAAATAAACCTACACATTATGCTATGCTCAAGATGAATGTAACTACCATCTGTCATCATATAACATTATTGCAATATCATTGGCTATATTCCCTAGGCTGAACTTATTATCCTCATGGCTTATTTATTCATACCTGGAAACATGTATCTCAAACCTACTTTAAAAAGAAAAAAAAAAACTTTTATAATATATGTTGAAAACAAAAGGAATACTTTTTTCCTGTTTTTGATGAGTTTGTTCTTAAATGGTTAAGGGAATGCATGGGACACACAATCAGAATTAAAAAGAATCCAGATAATATTTGATTTGGAGAATCAGATACCCAGTGGAGTTAAAAATAAATATATTTGAAGTATTACATGGCCTGTGTTTTAAAAAACTAAACAGTATCGTAAATGTTATAGTACAAGATGTGATCCATTTCATAGCCCTATATTTTACTAATTATCTTGCACAAGGAAAAAACACATACTCTCTCTTTTTTTCAATCCTAATGTTAAAATTAAACTCTACACCAATATGTTAAATTTTTCCATTGCAGACACGATCTATTCACTTCTTTCTCTTTGTGTTGTATATACAGCATTTTTTTTACTACCATTCCAATTTCCAAGCATGTACAATTTAATAGAAAAATACATTAATGGTCTACCTTAAGTGAGGTCATTCAGACTTTTTATGGTTTAATGACATGCACTAATTTTTTTGGAGATAATAAACAAAAAAATCTTAATAAAATCATTTCTAATTTAACTTCAAAGATGAAGAAGATAGTGCTCACATAGATGACCAATATCTGGTATAGAATCTTACATGATTACATGGATATTTCCTTTTAGAGATAAATAGCAAGAAACTCTTTCCATAAGCTAAAATGAATTATTTGTACCCTTACATCTTCCTTTTATTCCAGGCTTATAAGAATCCTACAGAAAAATGAAACATTCAGTCATACAAACTCATATATAGTGAGTTTCTTTGAATATTTTCATGAAAAGTCAGGGGATATAAATAATATAACAAATAACAGATGTTTAAATGTGACATCTACAGTTTCACATTTATTTTATTCTGCCCTGTGCTATAACTATATTATATCTTACTTCTTTACTATAGTTTGAACTATTTTGAGACAGCAATCATGCCTTGACCATTGCTCTTACTGTAGGACCTTCATTACATAAAGTTAATTCTCAATAAATATTTACTGAAATGACAGACAAATTTTTTTCCTTTGAGTTCCCTGAAATCAGGAACTTTGTATATTCAGTTTTTTTAATCTGTATCTATTTGCAATCATCTTTCCATAGGAAATGTCCAATCACCAGCATCATTCTCAGTAGTTGCAACCTTACTGTGAAAGAAAATGCAAGGTTATGGTATTAAAAACCTAACTGATTTAAGAAATAGTCTAAGTCTGTTCATTGCAAATTATACTTTATATGCAAAGAAATATTGAGTTTTTTTTTTTAAATAAGCCTTCGAATTTTTAGAAATGAGTGCCCTGAATTTCAATTCCAGTTCCAGAGATGCCAACCAAGCTTTATTCATTATCAACAGAAACCCAGTGTATCTAAGTCTTTCTGTGGTTATGACTGAAAAAGAATTGCTTTCAAGACATTTTGCTACAATTCAGTAGCTACCAAAAGATTCCACTACCCAGCAGGAAATGATGGCCTTCAGAGTTATAACCCCCTTCAAATGACTGTAACAAGAGTTCTAAAGGGTTTTTCTAACTGTTACTATGCACTGTGTCTCATTAGGCTACCTACGGCGAAGTAGTTACAGAAAGACTTGACAGATCTAAAATGTCACTACAATCACTTTTACCAAGTGCTGTCACCAGTGCTTAGTCTGCTTTTAGTTTTGTGGAAGGAAATGTAGAAAGGCCATAAAGGTCTTTCTTAATGGGAACAAGCAATTTGGTCTAAGCTCTAAAATAAGGACTTTTGTTAAACTCTGTGAGCATCTTGACAGAAATTCACCTCAGTGAACACTGTATTTATTAAGATAAAGGTCATCCTATTCCATGCATCCACCTGCTTGATAGTACACATAAAATGTATCCATTTATCTAGTTCATATATATATATCCATATGCCTATATGTATCTTCATATATCTAGATATATCCATATAACTAGATATCCATATATTTAGTTCATATATTATATATAATACATATATAATGCATATATGATAGATATATATTATATAGGTATGAACATAGTCTCTTAGCTACATGTATTTTATAATTTACTTAATCTTAAATGTAATTTATTGGGATTTGTGGTACCAAAAAAGCAGCACAATTTTTTTTTTTTTTTTTTTGCTTGAGTTGAAAATGAACTGAAAGATAGTCAGGTATCAGAGAGGTGGAAACAGAATATTAATGTTGAGATATTTCTTATGCCTGTGTGGACAAGGCAGTACCCTAATACTAAACCCCAGAATCAGATTAGAAGTTGCTCCTATTTCATTTAAGTTAAGAGAAAGAAGATGCTTAGAAATTAAAAGAGTTAAGTTCCCTTAACCTCACTAAGATTTTTACCATCATCTAGATTGACATAAATTCTTGTGGTTAAGGACTGGACCAGTCAAACTTTTTAATAGAGAAGACCACATAAGAGTTTAGAACTAGAACTCTAATATTCACTTACTCCTTGTTATATTTATTTCTCTGAAAATTCATTTGGGCAAACTTAAGAATTAAGATAGTTGCTATAGCAAAGATGACTGGTTAACACTTATTCTTTTTATATCAGGAAAACACTTGGATAACACTTTTACTTTACTTATTTGTTAATATAGTTGTTTTTCCTACTTTAATGTAAGCATATGGTGATCAAGGGCTCCGGCTCCGACTTGCTAATATTTTGCCTTCATGATGTTTAGCATATGCAGGTGAGGTAACATGATGAGTAAATATCTGAAAGAAAAAAAAATAAGCTTGTAAAATTTAAATATTCTGTGCCTTATATTGAATGCTAGTCAATTTTGTGAAGTAGTTTTCTGGATGTACAGTCAAAATTAATTATTTTATTTCTTTTGTTATCATAGCTTTTCAGGTCCCAAGAAAGTAGAGTTTAGAGATCAAGTGTTTTGACTCCAGATAAATTACATGAGTTCCAAATCCTGGATCTAGATAATATTATCTGTGTAAATTTGGCAATACAGCCAACTTTTCTTTGCCTTACTTTCTGTCACTTTTAAAAAGATTTATTTATTTATTTGAGGGAGAGAGAGGACATGTATGAGTGAGCAGGAGGGTGAAGGCAGAGAATCTTCAAACAGACTCTCTGCTGAGCACTGAGCCCACTTGGGGCTCAGTCTCGTGACCCATGAGATCATGACCCAAGCTGAAACCAAGATTGGATGACTGAGCTACCACGTGCACCAATCATACTTTCTATCAAAATGTAAGATGGAGATAACCCTATTTCTTATCCATACTTCATACATTGTTAAATTTAATAAAAATTAAATGAGTTATTATCTATAAGTTGATCATTTGACAGATAAAAGCAATTTGAAAAGTATCACATAATAAATAATTTAAAGGGTTGACTAAAGTCATTATATTTTTGTAGCATTACATATCTATTTTCAATAACTGGGATATATCTGTTATAAAATATTTTTAATGTTATTTGAATTCCTTTGCCTTATACTTAACAGCCAGCAAATGAAAAGGAGAGGAAATAAGAAAGAAAAGATATAAAGAAAAGTAAGCTTTGACTCAAATGTCTTCGAATTTCCTGTTCTGCCTCATTTCCATGTTGTTATCGCCTTTTTCTGAAGCTCATTTGCAAAAATTCTCTGTGAAAAATAGTATATGCTTTAACATAAACTGATCATTTTGCTTTATATATATATTATTTTATCTTTATATCTTAACTGAATATATCCTTTTGAAATTTCCTAAGCCATGCCAGTGAAATCCTATTAGCCTAGGGTTTCTTCCATATCCTGTCTCTACCACATGTAATACTATTAACTACTTGATCTGTGATGCTTCATTGTCTGGAGTGCTTCTCCATGCACCAACCCACCCCTCCTGCAGTAGGTGTTGGATTGAGGAGGACACTCATGATGACCTTTACTCTCAAATCTAGTCCATGCACCTTTGCCTATCATTTCTGGGAAAACTTCATTTGTCCTTATCATATGTTCCCACTGGCTTTTGCAAAATTCCAGAAATATCTTAGGTGCCTAATGAGTACTTTTTTATTTAAAGGAACAAATAATGAGATGAAAACAAGAATTTGCCTGACTTAAATAGCGATTCTTTAAGTTATTCATGATTATTCCTGCTTACACCTATAAAAATTTGCAAATGTTAAGTGTAACAGGAATGAAGACTCTCTGACAGATCAAATATTCAATTGGTTCTAAAAAGAGATCTCCAGAGGGAGCCTGGAGAGATATAGAAGGAGAAAGAGCTTATTTTCCTTCATGAGTGGGAGGATACTTTAGATTTCTTAAAGATAGAATGCAGCTACTATAATTTCTTCTTTATAAATAAATATTGCTTTTGTTGCCAAGAATTTTTTTTTCTATTTCATAATAGAAATGCTGAATATTTATTGGATGTTGAAAGATAATTCTGCTTTTGCTAGTTTTTAATCAACATATATTGTACATGGATGATTCCCAAGCCACACTTCAGAATGAAAGAAATTTTAATTAAGAAAATTGACAAAGCAATGATAAAGTCGCTTCATGGTAAAAAGTATTATGAATTAAAAAAAAAGTGGTAAAATCTCAGACTCACCATGTCATTTTAGGGATCTAGAAGATAAAATTAAAAATAAAAATCTTTGTGATTAGGAGGGAGGAGGAAAAACGGCAGAAGAGTAGGGGACTTTGTATTATCTGTTCCCTTCAATTTAGCTGGATAACTATCAAACCTTTCTGGATACCCATGAATTCAGCCTGAGATGTAAGAATATACATCTGGAACTCTACGAGTAGAAAGGTGACTGCTTTTTGCGAAGTAAGAGAGACATGAATCTTGGGGGAGATATCACAAGATAAATGGAGGGGGTATGGAGACTTCATAAGCTGGCTACCATAGAGTGATATAGCCCTAGAGGGCAAAATTGGAACCCTTAGAAAACTGCTCCAGTGAGAGACTTTCCTGTCTGAAAGAGGCTCAGGGGATGAAAAGGACAAAATTCTAGGTGGGTTAGTCTCAGGATCCCAGGAGTCACAGAATGAACATTGTTGCATGAGTCAGTAGAGTGCCCAAGCAGCAGAGTGGGGAAACTGGATACTGTCAGTGAACCCAGGAGGGGATTCTCATCTCCAGTCACCATAAACCATGAGCAGGACTGATGGAGTGACCATTCTCCCCTGAGCACCCTAAAAAGGACTGGAACATATTGACTGTTTGCCATCTCCCAGAAGGGACAAAACAATTATGCCCATGACTGGGCAAAAGCTCTCAGGCTGGCGGTCCCAAAAAGGATAGTGGGAAGACATTCAGCTGTCTCCAGGGAACACTGGAGCAGGCACACACAGGAGTCTGCAACCACTCTCAACCCCAGGGCACACAAAGGGCAGTGACATGGGTCCCCCCCACACACAGACACAAAGATTACTGTGGGCCCAAACACAGGAGTCTGTGGAGTTTGGCACACACAAAGGTGAAGAGTGTTTGTATCAGAGTGTGCTGAAGAGGGATGACTGTGACCTTTCAGCTCCAGTGCTAGATATTGGGGCATGGCCATTTTTATTTTGATCCTCTAAAGAGGTGGGAAAGTCTTCAGGGAATAAAAGCCACACAGAGGACCAGTTTACACTGAGTCCAACTGCCTGGCAAGGGATGTCACAACTCTGCTTAGGCAAAGACACCTGAGAAGCAGCACAGTAAGGTCCTCTCTCAGAAAACAAACTGAAAGGACAGGTCCAAACTAATTTATGGATCCCTCAAGACTGTAAAACGCTGGTGCAGGGGAAAGTAACATATAGAGCTCAAGGTTTTTTCTCATGATTCTTTTGTCTTTCAGTCTACAATTTCCATTTCTTTCTTTTTTTTAATTCTTTTTTCCCATTTCAACTAGTTTCTTATTTTACCAGTTCTGTTTTAAAGTAGCTTTTTAACTTCACTTTTTAAACTCTATATTTTATAGATATATGCTCCATTTTTGGCCTGTTTTCACTCTATCCAGTTTTATTCGTGTATATATATACGTTTTGGTTTCTTTGCAATTTTGAATTTGGTGTCTTCTAACAGAGACCAAAAATTACAAGTGGGTCAACCTGCTTTTGTCCACCCAGTGAAATTTTATTCTCTCTTCCCCCTACTTTTTTTTCTTTTTCTTTTTCTCTTTCTTTCTTTCTTTCTTTCATTTTTTTTTTTTTTTGTTCTGTTCTGTTTTGTTTTGTTTGCTTTTCTGTTTTGGTTTCCGACTATTTCATACTTTTCTAGTGTGCATTTTGTTTGGGTTGTTGTTATTTTTGATTCTGCGCACTTGCTTACTCATTCTTTTCTGGGCAAAATGATTAAAAGCCAACCGATAGAATGTGAGAAGCTATTGGCAAATGACATATCAGATTAAGGGCTGGCATCCAAGATCTATAAAGAAATTATCAAACTCAACACACAAAAAACAAATAATCAAATCAAGAAATGGGAAGAAGAGGGACATTTGGGTGGCTCAGGGGGTTAAGTCTCTGCCTTTGGCTCAGGTCATGATCTCAGGGTCCCGGGATCAAGACCCACATTGGGCTCTGCTAAGAGGGAGCCTTCCTCCCCCCCCTCTCTCTGCCAGACTCTATGCCTATTTGTGATCTCTCTCTCTCTTTGTCAAATTTTAAAAAACAAAACAAAAGAAAAACAAAAACAAACAAACAAACAAACAAAAAAGTGGGAAGAAGACATGAAAAGATATTTCTCCAAAGAAGACATACAAATGGCCAACAGACATGAAAAAATGTCCCACATCACTTGGCTTCAGGAAAATATAAATCAAAACCATAATGAAATACCACCTCAAACCATTTAGAATGACTAGAATTAACAAAACAGAAAAAACAAATGTTCATGAGGATCTGCATTACACTGTTGGTGGAAATGCAAGCTGGTGCTGCCACTCTGGAAAACAGTATGGAGTTTCTTTAAGAGGTTAAAAATACAGCTACCCTATGATCCAGCAGAAGATACAGATTTAGTGAAATGAAAGAGTGCTGCACTCCAAAGTTCGTAACAAAAATGCCCACAATAGCCAAACTGTGGAAGGAGCCAAAATGTTCTTCAACAGATGAATGGATAGAGAAGATATGGTTCATATATACAATGGAATATTACTCAGGCATCAGAAAGGATGAATACCTACCATTTACATCAAAATGGATGGAATAGAGGGCATTATGGTAAGCAGAATAAGTCAATCATAGAAAGACAATGGTATGGTTTCAAGCATATGTGGAATATAAGAAAAAGCACAGAAGATCATAGGGAAAGGGGAAGAAAACTGAATGGGAAGAAATCAGAAAGGGAAGCAAACAATGAGAGACTCTGGACTCTGGGAAACAAACTAAGGGCTGCAAAAGGGGAGATGGGTGGAGCATGTGGTAACTGGGTGATGGGCATTAAGGAGGACAAGTGATATGATGAACACTGGGTATTATTTGCAACTGATGAATCACTGAACACTACATCAGAAATTAATGTACTCTACATTGACTAATTGAGTTTACATCTTTGTGTTTATTTTTGTTGAGAAATTAAACCAAATTACTAAATTGAAATGTATTCATGAATAAAAAAGGAATTTTCTCCTATGAAAATAAAGACAATATTTTGGATTCTAAAAAACAATTATTAAAAAATAATACAAAATTTACAAGTAAAAAATAATAAGATTGACTTTTTATTTTTTAAAGATTTTATTTATTTATTTGACAGACAGAGATCACAAGGAGGCAGAGAGACAGGCAGAGAGAGGGGAGGAAGCAGGCTCCCTGCTGAGCAGAGAGCCCGATGTGGGGCTCGATCCCAGGACCCTGGGATCATGACCTGAGCCGAAGGCAGAGGCTTTAACCCACTGAGCCACCCAGGTGCCCCAAAACAAAAATAATAAAGTAGAACTTTTCTCTTTCAGAATTTTTTTCCATCAAATGCAACGAGAAAAGCAATTAAGCTACAAATCAGATAAATGAATATCATAGATAAGAATAAAAATATTTTTGATATTAACCTGCCTATAAAAGATTAATAAAGGGGCACCTGGGTGGCTCAATTGGTTAAACAACTGCCTTTGGCTCAGGTCATGACCCCAGGATCCTGGGGGATTAAGTCCCGCATTGGGCTCCCTGCCTGGTGGAGAGTCTGCTTCTCCCTCTGAGCTCTCAACTCTCATGCTCTCTCTCTCTTATTCTCTATTTTTCTCAAATAAATAAACGAAATCTTTAAAAAAATTAATAAAATTATATGTCTTTTGTGAGCAAACACAATGGTTTCTTTTGATGTAGATAAAAGAAAAAAAACATTAAAAGACTGAAGAAAATGTAAAATACATTTCAAAATATAGGCTCAGAAAATAAAGCTTTTCTTCTTTTTTTTCTTACCATTGTGTTGCAAATTCAATGATGATCAAGAAAATGAATTTTTCTCAAATACAAAATTAAATAACCTAATCATCATAGAGTCATTTAATAGAGAGTTCTATATTGAATTCAGAAGATCTGATATTAAAATTTTTTGTATAATAAAACCACATATTTTTATATGTGGTACTCGTTTATTCTACTACAGAACCAAACTGCCATAGGTTTTATTTTTGGCTTTGGGAATTTCCCTTCCCTCCCCCTGGGAGAAAGATATTGAATAGCTGGATAAGGTGTATGTAATCAAAAGGTAGTGTGATTATTTCTTTAGCAATAAAATGAGGTTTTTTCTTTTTTCTTTTTGAGGTTACATGAAAAAAAAAAATTACAAAATATTTAAAAAGCCCGGCTTTGAATCATAAATTGAGATGGCTTTTGGTTTATTTTCATTTTACTACAAAATACCGTATGTTATCTAATTTGCATCATTTCTCATATATTTTGATATATAAATTAATAACTTTGAATCCAAATATATATATGGTACAGGAGACTATATAATTCTTACTTTACATAAATAGGAGAGAACACCACCAAAATTTGGTTCAGATGTCAAGACACCATACACATACCAAGAAGATATGAAACAGTTTATTATTTCCATAATTGAGGCTTTTCTGGGGAAAACAAAGCAGTCCCACAAAGCAAGTTTGAAAAGTCTTGAGAAAGAAGATTGGCTTGGTTTTTATTGTGCTTCGATTGGGACCAGGATGATGTAGGCAGGAGGTTATATACGGTTTGGTGTATTTGGTTATAGTTTCCTACCTACTCTGTCAAGAAAACCCAGTTATAGTAAGAGAGAACAAACCACCCCAATCCAGAGGAAATTCAATTGTATGAAAATAGTTTCTAAGGAGAACAACAAAGGACTATTGGTATTAAAATATGCAAAGTTAAATGTTTTTAAAATTAAGTTTTTATTTTTTTACTTTGTGAAATGGTTCTCATCCCTTAAACTCTGTTGACATGTTCGTATTTAATACAAATCTGAAGTGAGGTGTGTACATCACCAAAGAATCTATTCTGTTTTTCACATTTATCTTATTGTTTATACCTGATTAAAGCAATAAATTTGGTTCAATAAGTCTAAAAAAAAAGGCATGAACTATTATTCCTTTACTGTTGAAATCTGAAAAAAAACCTAAAATAATAAAGAGACACCTTTTATGTTTCTTATTGTTTTCAAATAGTATTTTCATTTCAGAATATTTATTTTTTGTTGCAAGATATACTTACCATGCTTTTTTTTATTTCTATAGATTCATCTTTATTAATATTTCTTCATTTGCTGTGTGTCTAATTATTTTCTTTTTTTTAAATTTTTTATTTTTTATAAACATATATTTTTATCCCCAGGGGTACAGGTCTGTGAATCACCAGGTTTACACACTTCACAGCACTCAACAAAGCACATACCCTCCCCAATGTCCATAATCCCATCCCCTTCATGCTTTTTATTTGAAACTTAATAACAAACTTTCTGAGCTAAGAATGACACTTCAAATTATTCCTTATGAACACATGTAACAGTATAATTAAAAAGCACTAATTTTATTTATGTTTTGAGAGTGCTGATTATATCAAGATTCAAAAACTGACATTGTGAATTTTAGATTTGCATTTTGTACTTTTTTTTTTTTTCATGGCTTGAACTCATGACCCTGAGATCAAGACCTAAGCAGAGATCAGAAGTCGGATGTTTAGCAGATTAAGCCACTAGGTACCCTAGTATTTTGTACTTTTAGTGTATCGCCAGTCTAAGAATTAGTGTGTCAAGAATTGTTTGAGGGTGTAAGGACAAGTTTAGGAAACAAATACTAGAATTATCTAGAATTATTTGTTTTTCTAAGAGAAAAGAAATAAGGAAAACAAGGGAAGATCAAAATTGGCCAAATAGTCAGCTAAAAGAAGTGATTAAATAATTATCTAAAATATTATTTCAAATAAAATCAGCAAATATTGAAAATCAATATTAATAATTATGTTAGCATGTAGTAAAATACTTAAATTTATGAATTTAACTGAACATTTGGGCAATGTTATGTTTATTTTTTTAAAAAAGTTGAATAGTTTTTAGCACATATTTAGGACATGCAAATGTATCAAGTTAAATCACAGAGATTATATGGAGTAAAGAATGTATGGTTTCACATATTTAAAAATTGAACTAGATTAATGTGGGCAAAAAAATTGTGCAGTTAGAAAAGGACATTTTAAATTATTACTAAAATGGAAAAATTTATTTTTATCTTTTTTTTTATATTTTATTTATTTGACAGAGATCACAAGTAGGCAGAGTGGCAGGCAGAGAGAGAAGGGGAAGCAGTCTCTGAACTGAGCAGAGAGCCCAATGTGGGGCTCAATCCCAGGACCCTGAGATCATGACCTGAGCCGAAGGCAGAGGTTTTAACCCACTGAGCCACCCAGGCACCCCAATGTTTTTATCTATATGTAAAAGAATAAAATGAGTGAAAAAAGAAAAATGATAGGGTGCTTGGTTGACTTAGTCAATTAAACATCTGCCTTCAGCTTGGGTCACGATCCAAGGGGCCTGATATCTCTGCAGGTCTGCTTCTTTCCCTCCCTTTGTGATTTCTCTCACTTTTGTTGTCTCTCAAATAAATAAACAGAATCTTTAAAAATAGAAAAAAGGAAAAATGATATATTATAACACAAGTTTCTAGTTAAAAATGGGAATAGCTATTTTAAAATTATTCAAATTTTTTGATGAAAGATCTGACTGATAAATAGGTGTATTAAGCTAAATTTTATGTTCTCTTTTTTTTTTTTTTACATACTTCTCCCCCCAAAGTAATTGCGAGTGTCCTGCAGGCATCTGGATTTTTTTCTATGTTTAAATGTATGCATAGTTTATGATATAATGAAATAAAAGCACATTCATAGTTTTCACTGACTCCTCTAATCACCAAATTTTTGCCATCTAACTACTGATAGTAATGAATAAATGAAAATACTAAGCTATAGGTGTGACTTTCAGTAAAATGATCACTGGGTAAATCCAAGAACCCAGTGGACTGACTGTATGCTGACTTTGGGGCCAGAACTCTGTTTACTATCTAACCTCAAATTTTCCCACCTAAACAATTGCACTGTGTGACATGTCAGGATTTGAGTATCAACAAGAAGTCAGACCCTTCATCCAATAGTCTTCAAATTGTCTTATAATCACCATTCCTCAATGCAGAGTTGTGCAAGTTAAGAACTGTGAGCAGGGCCAATTGTATGATCATGTGACCTGTGTAGTCACACAGAGCCCATGATCAGATGGTCCTGTACTTGGTTCAAAGCTCTGCTGTTACTGTCTTGAAATCTTAATACTTTTAGAACACTGGTTTCTTCATATTTATTTAGCTTTGGGTCCCACAAATTCCATATTAAGTTTTGTCTGTTCATCCCTTTAAGGTAAGACGAGATGAATAAAACTGCATATTTTCCATAATGTAGCTAGAACTGATGTATACCTGGAATCTATTTAGTTTTTCAGTCAATAATGAATTCAGTGTCTAAAAATTGATTCCTGTATGAAAACTGGACACAAGATCCTGAATTTTTATTATGTTTTATTATCTATATTTATTTATATTATTTATCAACTATCTATTATCCATCTATCATCTATATAATTAATCTATTACCTATCATCTATCTACCTATACCATACCACAATTGGCATCTAATAATTTTGTGTTCTGTTAATCTTCACCAAGACACTTTAAAGATAAAATCCACTTGGTTATCGTAATTCCAATTTCTCTGCCTTTTGGCATCTGGCCTTTATTGCCTAATGGTTCCATTACCCCAGTTATAACCAATAAACCACTTTCCATAACCACTTCTCATGGTATCAACCCTAGCCTATAGAAGAAAGCCACCACTGAATGTTTATATGTTCCACACCAGCAAATTTCTGATCCACTGATCTGATTTACCACCATATCCTATGGACTTTCTTATGGAACATAAACCTCTAGTAGATATTCTGGTCTTATAGAATGGGTAGTTACTCCAAGAAACAACTCCAGGACCAAATTAAACATGCAAGTATTTTTTTTTTTAAATGGAAAGTGCCCCTATGAGAGAAAATGGGAATATAATTTTAGAAGGGAAGGTACTGACAGAACAGATGTAAATCTGACCCTGAGTGAAAGAAAGAAGAAAATAAGGTTGAAGAGAAATGCCCTTTACTGTCATGCATTCTCAGAAAAGGTTGACAAGACTCTGTGAGATCTTCAAACCAAATCAGCCATTAAGAACACTCATATCTTGGGGTGCCTGGGTGGCTCAGTGGGTTAAATCCTCTGCCTTCAGCTCAGGTCATGATCCCAGAGTCCTGGGATCAAGCCCTGCATCCAGCTCTCTGCTCCACGGAGAGCCTGCTTCCTCCTCTCTCCCTGCCTGCCTCTCTGCCTACTTGTGATCTCTACTGTCCAATAAATAAATAAAATCTTAAAAAAAAAAAAAAAAACACTCATATCTCTTTCAGGAATGCACTTTACGCTGTGCCACATTTAGTCATTGGCTGGCAGCAATCTGAGGCAAGTGCATACTTGGTGTAAAAATGGAGATGAATTTCAGAGTGTAGAAGCTAGAACATTTTATTAGTTATCACCCCCAAAGTCCGAGGTCATGATACATATTCTCATGGCCATCTCAGTCAATTTTTATACAAGGCATATCTTCTCTGCACAAATTCAAGAGGTGGCTCGGTTGGTTGGGCGGCTGCCTTCCGCTGGGGTCATGATCCCGGCGTCCTCGGATCGAGTCCCGCATCAGGCTCCCTGCTCGGCGGGGAACCTGCTTCTCCCTCTGCCTCTGCCTGCCATTCTGTCTGCCTTTGCTCGCTCTCGCTCTCTCCCCCTCTCTCTCTCTGATAAATAAATAAATAAAAATCTTAAAAAAAAAAAAAAAAAAAAAGAAAAAGAAAAAAGAATCAGCTCTTCTGTCGTTTCTGTGGGCCTTTCTTCCTGAAGGGAAACTCAGAAGTGGGAGTATAATGATGTATGAACTCACTGCAGTTGATCTCAGGGCCACCACTTGTACTCATGTTCTTTTTCTTCTACAACATATGCTAACTTCCTCATCCTCAGATAATAGTTTAGTTGGTGGCTTATTTGGCAATATGATCCAAATCTTCATTTCTAAAGTATCTGAATCAGGTCTTCTCAGTTTTAAGTTGTCATTGACATTTACTATTATTACTATTTACTATGAAGCATGGGAATGTCAGGATCTACCAAAGGGATCATCTGGATTCAAAACATATTCCTTTCTGCCCTCAATGTGAAAATCAACCCTCTTTTTTACTGTTGACCATGGTCAATTAATTCTGCCAATATAATGATACCTCTTCTTATCTGCTGGTCTCTGGGTATAAGAAATTCATAGTGAACTGGTAGCAACTGGAGCATGTAGTTTCAATGAGAACTTTTCTGTGTTGCCTGACAAGTGTGTGCTCCGTTTCATATCCAGAAATTCCATCCATACAGAGTCCAGACTTGTGGTGATAGGAGAGAAAAATTCTCCAGTGAGTCATGAAAGTGATAAGTAGGGCACGTTTCTACTCATTGTTCTTTGTCCCATATATGCTTCTTCTTGGGGATACAACACCAGATGACAATCTGATTTCATAAATGCCTTGTGACCTAAAACAAAGCGCTTCATAAATCCTGAGTGCTTTCTCTGAGCTATCATTTCAATTGCATAATTAGAAGGTCATTCCAGTTTTCAATAAGGCCAGCTACCTCAGGGTGCTGCAGCATGTCATAAGACCAGTTGACTCTACTTCTACACTTCCTTTCCTGTGAAGAGGTCCCCTGATTGAATGTTATGGGGTATAAAATGCTGTAAGTACTCTAATGATAATTCTGGTTGAAGCTCTGCCAATTGGAAAGGCAAATATATACTAGGAATAGGAATCTATTCCTATTAAAATGAATTACTGACCCTTTTGTAGACACTCCGTGTATTGTGTCACTTCTGTAGTGGTTGATGAAAGGACTGGCTCATTTCACTTTATATATTTGGCTTCTTGGTGTTTTCTCTGTGGTGTATACTGTCATGAGGACATTAAAGTACAATACTAAAATATTTACATTTTGTGCCCATTCCCACATGTTTATCCATGTGACTCTATACCAACCTCCTTGTCTCTAATCTTGCAACTTATTTCTTTGCCAGATGCTTGATCAGTTAGTCAAGCATTTGATCACTGCTCAGACCCAGACTTTGTCATTACAGACGTGCTTTAGAGGATCATTACATAGTCTTAGAAATTTACCCACTCCAGTTACTGAATCCCAAGTTTGGTGTTCAGGTTCTTTTTCTTCTTTTTGTAGACTACCCCAGGAAGCCTCTGGCCTTCTTAATTACTTTACAGTCACTTGTTAAGCTTTTCTTTGTCCTTGTGTAGTGCATCAATACAACTTAACAACAACCAGCCTATTCTATTCTCCTTTTATGTAACTTCCATATATCCTACTCCTCTCATTCTTGTATCCTCATATTCTCCCAAAGCTTGTATCATTGCACGGACCAAGGCCTTCTCTTTTCTTGGGAAATTTCCTCAAATCACCACCTGTGAAAGCTTTAGCAGCTGAACTGCCACTTTCCTACCTCATATAACTCCTCACATATTGTCCTCATTGTCAGGAAGATGAGTCACCAAAGCCTGGAATTCTATCTTACTACTTGAACTTTTGTGTCATGTTTGTCCTTTAGAAAGGATATGCTGAAATAGAGTGAATAGTACACAAGATTTTTTTTTTAAGATTTTATTTATTTGTTTGACCGACAGAGATCACAAGTAGGCAAAGAGGCAGGCAGAGAGAGAGGAAGGGAAGCAGGCTTCCTGCTGAACAGAGAGCCTGATGCTGGGCTCAATCCCAGGACCCAAGCTGAAGGCAGAGGCTTTAACCCACTGAGCCACCCAGGTGCCCAAGCACACAAGATTTATAAGGAATTATACCCGAAAAAAAGAAAAGGGAGAAAGCAAGTTTGGTCGGAGGAGCTAGCTGTTGGGTCATGAATAGATCTGATATATTCTCTGCTAAATCTAAAGGATAACTTTGCACCAAAGATTGTTTGGAAAGGAGTGTCACATTTGCCTTAAAGGCCAGATGCTTGTACTTCAGTCCTATCTGGTCACTGGCAAGGGCCATCCCTAGATGATTGCAATCTACATTCAAAAGAAGAGGTAAACCAAAAGGAGGTAAGAGGATGTTGATTATATATATTCCTTGATTTGCTTAAAAAGGCCCCTCTTGGGGACGCCTGGGTGGCTCAGTTGGTTAAGCAGCTGCCTTCGGCTCAGGTCATGATTCCAGCGTCCTGGGATTGAGTCCCGCATCGGGCTCCTTGCTCCACGGGGAGTCTGCTTCTCCCTCTGACTCTGCCTTCCACTCTGTCTGCCTGTGCTCGCTCTCGCTCTCCCTCTGAAAAATAAATAAATAAAATCTTTAAAAAAAAAAAAAAAGGCCCCTCTTGAAGAGTGATTTGGTCAATAAATTTGTTTGCTATAAATAAGCTGTCACATTTCTTATAGCTAGGAAGTGGTGAATCCTCAGAAGTTTAACAAATACTTGATAACTCTGATATTCATATGAATAAAAACCCAATACCAAAAAAAAAAAAAAAACCCTCATAAAATAAGCCTAACTTGATAATTTTTTTTTCAAAATCCAATATTTATTTAATCTATGGATGCTTTTAACCAGTTATGTGCTGTCAGCCTGACAAAATTATAACTGTTGCTTGTGTTAGAATAAATTTCCCATTTCATTCTAAATATTTAATAACATATTGTGCCTTTAGAAAACATAACAAAATGATGTAGCCCCAAAATGATTATATTTTCTGGTAATCAATTGGCATACATTATTATAAATCATCTGTGTTTCTCAATAGAAAAACATTTTTAGGACAATAACTCAGTGTTTGGAAAATAATTGGAAAATTTTTATTTTTTTATTTATGGTGAACTTAAATATTCATTCTCCTTTGTTGTCACCATTTTTTAAAAGGTTACTATTTCATATAGTTCCATCAACATACAAATTTATGAATTTGTACATTCTAAAATGTAAATGATTTGATGAAGATTAGAATTATTCATTAATTGTTTTTCAATCTTTATTATCTCAGTCAAAATTTCTTAAAATAAATTACATATAATTTTTAATGTTTCAGTTTTTCCATTTATTAAATGCAGGAAATGAACCTCTCTTCCAATATTGCTGAGTTCTACACTAGAATCACTGTGTCCTACATTTAACTTTTTTTTTTTAAAGATTTATTTTTTTTATTTTTTTTATTTGACAGAGAGAGATCACAAGTAGGCAGAAAGGCAGGCAGAGAGAGAGAGGAGAAAGCAGGCTCCCTGCTGAGCAGAGACTGCGGGACTCTATCCAAGGACCCTGAGATCATGACCTGAGCCGAAGGCAGCGGCTTAACCCACTGAGCTACCAAGGAGCCCTACATTTAACATTTTAATGTGTCTATTTTCTCTTCCCTTTCTCTTTCATATAAACATGAGTTCTTAGATTTGTCAATAGACTGGAGAGAATGAAGGTAAGTCATTTCAAGAAACTGTATCATCACACTTTACTTCTTTTTCTGTCCTCTGCCTCCATGCATAGTATGAGACTTTGAATTGAAAGAGAAGAATAATGAAGTTTAAAGGTTTTATAAGAATTATTAATTTGGCATTTTTTTTTTAAAGATTTTATTTATTTATTTGAGAGAGAGACAGTGAGAGAGAGCATGAGCAAGGAGAAGGTCAGAGGGAGAAGCAGACTCCCCGTGGAGCTGGGAGCCCAATGCGGGACTCGATCCCGGGACTCCGGGATCATGACCTGAGCCGAAGGCAGTTGTCCAACCAACTGAGCCACCCAGGCGTCCCTGGCATTATTTTTTTATGTTTATTGTTAGGGTACTGAATATTTTATCATCTGCATAATCCAGTAAGGAATGCTTCATCTTGCTTCCCATTAGTCAAGATATTTCAATACACTGTATGCACACCATAATGATTCTGAAGCTATCTTCTAGGGAAGGACATTTATATATATTTTTAAGGCAACGTATAGAAGATAGGAATTAAGAAAGAGGAAAGGAAAAAACTCCAACTGTCTTCAAGATATATCTCAAAGCAGATTGATATGCAAGATGAAGTTATCCTAGATCTATTTTTTATGAACTATTTGAAAATACACTTTAGCTTATTCGTATGAATTTGGTAATTTTTTAAGAAACATAACAAGTGGGAGGAGTCAAGATGGCGGAGAAGTAGCAGGCTGAGACTACTTCACTAGCCGGAGATCAGCTAGATAGCTTACCTAAAAGATTGCAAACACCTGAAAATCCATCGGCAGATCGAAGAGAAAAAGAACAGCAATTCTGGAGACAGAAAAACAACCACTTTCTGAAAGGTAGGACCGGCAGAGAAGTGAATCCAAAGCGACGGGAAGATCGACCCCGGGGGGAGGGGCCGGCTCCCGGCAAGCGGTGGAGCAACGGTGCACAAAATCAGGACTTTTAAAAGTCTGTTCCGCTGAGGGACATCGCTCCAGAGGCTAAACCGGGGCGAAGCCCACGCGGGGTCAGCGTGGCCTCAGGTCCCGCAGGGACACAGAAGGATCAGGGGTGTCTGAGTGTCGCACAGCTTGCGGGTATTGGAACGGGAAAGCCAGCTACAGAGACAGAGCCGACAGTGAGCTCACAGCTAGGTGTTACCTTGAACCGGTCGCAGGCTCGGTGAGCTCGGAGCGCGGCCGCAGGTCAGGCAGACGGGAGTAACTGGGCGCTGTTCTCTGAGGGCGCACTGAGGAGTGGGGCTCTGGGCTCTCGGCTCCTCCGGGCGGGAGACCAGGAGGCCGCCATTTGTATTCCCGTCCTCCAGAACTCTGCGGAAAGTGCTCAGGGAACAAAAGCTCCTGAAAGCAAACCCCAGCGGATTACTCACCCCGGCCCCTGATAAGGGCAGTGCAATTCCGCCTGGGGCAAAGACACTTGAGAATCACTACACCAGGCCCCTCCCCCAGAAGATCAACAAGAAATCCAGCCGAGACTAAGTTCACCTACCAAGGAGTGCAGTATCAATACCAAGGAGAGCAACAAAATTCCATAGGGGGAGAAAGCAAAGCACGGAACTCATGGCTTTTTCCCTATGATTTTTTTTAGTCTTGCAGTTAATTTAATTTTTTTCTTTTTCATTTTTTGTTTTTTTCTCGCCTTCTGGTAATTTTTTTTTAACTTTTAACTTTTTCTTTTTTAATGTTTTTTAACTAGTTTATCCAATATATATATTTTTTCTTTTTTATATTTTTCTTATTTGTTTCCTTTTTCTTAATTCTTTTCTTTTCTTTTTTTTCTTTTTTCATTTTTTTCTTTATTCCTTTTTAAACCTCTTTTTATCCCCTTTCTCCCGCATCACGATTTGGGATCTCTTCTAATTTGGTTAAAGCATATTTTCCTGGGGTTGTTGCCACCCTTTTAGTATTTTCCTTGCTCCTTCATATACTCTTATCTGGACAAAATGACAAGACGGAAAAATTCAACCCAAAAAAAGAAGAAGAGGCAGTACCGAAGGCTAGGGACCTAATCAATACAGACATTGGTAATATGTCAGATCTAGAGTTCAGAATGACAATTCTCAAGGTTCTAGCCGGGCTCGAAAAAGGCATGGAAGATATTAGAGAAACCCTCTTGAGAGATATAAAAGCCCTTTCCGGAGAAATAAAAGAACTAAAATCTAACCAAGTTGAAATAAAAAAAAAAAAAGGTATTAATGAGGTGCAATCAAAAATGGAGGCTCTCACTGCTAGGATAAATGAGGCAGAAGAAAGAATTAGTGATATAGAAGACCAAATGACAGAGAATAAAGAAGCTGAGCAAAAGAGGGACAAACAGCTACTGGACCACGAGGGGAGAATTCGAGAGATAAGTGACACCATAAGACGAAACAACATTAGAATAATTGGGATTCCAGAAGAAGAAGAAAGAGAGAGGGGAGCAGAAGGTATACTGGAGAGAATTATTGGGGAGAATTTCCCCAATATGGCAAAGGGAACGAGCACCAAAATTCAGGAGGTTCAGAGAACACCCCTCAAAATCAATAAGAATAGGCCCACACCCCGTCACCTAATAGTAAAATTTACAAGTCTCAATGACAAAGAGAAAATCCTGAAAGCAGCCCGGGAAAAGAAGTCTGTAACATGCAATGGTAAAAATATTAGATTGGCAGCTGACTTATCCACAGAGACCTGGCAGGCCAGAAAGAGCTGGCATGATATTTTCAGAGCACAAAACGAGAAAACATGCAGCCAAGAATACTATATCCAGCTAGGCTATCATTGAAAATAGAAGGAGAGATTAAAAGCTTCCAGGACAAACAAAAACTGAAAGAATTTGCAAACACCAAACCAGCTCTACAGGAAATACTGAAAGGGGTCCTCTAAGCAAAGAGAGAGCCTACAAGTGGTAGATCAGAAAGGAACAGAGACCATATACAGTAACAGTCACCTTACAGGCAATACAATGGCACTAAATTCATAGATCTCTCAATAGTTACCCTGAATGTTAATGGGCTAAATGCCCCTGTCAAAAGACATAGGGTATCAGAATGGCTAAAAAAACAAAACCCATCTATATGTTGCCTCCAAGAAACTCATTTTAAACCCGAAGTCACCTCCAGATTTAAAGTGAGGGGGTGGAAAAGAATTTACCATGCTAATGGACATCAGAAGAAAGCAGGAGTGGCAATCCTTATATCAGATCAATTAGATTTTAAGCGAAAGACTATAATAAGAGATGAGGAAGGACACTATATCATACTCAAAGGGTCTGTCCAACAAGAAGATCTAACAATTTTAAATATCTATGCCCCCAACGTGGGAGCAGCCAACTATATAAACCAATTAATAACAAAATCAAAGAAACACATCAACAATAATACAATAATAGTAGGGGACTTTAACACTCCCCTCACTGAAATGGACAGATCATCCAAGCAAAAGATCAGCAAGGAAATAAAGGCCTTAAATGACACACTGGACCAGATGGACATCACAGATATATTCAGAACATTTCATCCCAAAGCAACAGAATACACATTCTTCTCTAGTGCACATGGAACATTCTCCAGAATAGATCACATTCTCGTTCCTAAATCAGGACTCAACCAGTATCAAAAGATTGGGATCATTCCCTGCATATTTTCAGACCACAATGCTCTAAAGCTAGAACTCAACCACAAAAGGAAGTTTGGAAAGAACCCAAATACATGGAGACTAAACAGCATCCTTCTAAAGAATGAATGGGTCAACCGGGAAATTAAAGAAGAATTGAAAAAAATCATGGAAACAAATGACAATGAAAATACAACGGTTCAAAATCTGTGGGACACAACAAAGGCAGTCCTGAGAGGAAAATATATAGCGGTACTAGCCTTTCTCAAGAAACAAGAAAGGTCTCAGGTACACAACCTAACCGTACACCTAAAGGAGCTGGAGAAAGAACATGAAAGAAACCCTAAGCCCAGCAGGCGAAGAGAAATCATAAAGATCAGAGCAGAAATCAATGAAATAGAAACCAAAAAAACAATAGAACAAATCAACGAAACTAGGAGCTGGTTCTTTGAAAGAATTAATAAAATTGATAAACCCCTGGCCCGACTTATCAAAAAGAAAAGAGAAAGGACCCAAATAAATAAAATCATGAATGAAAGAGGAGAGATCATAACTAACACCAAAGAAATACAAACTATTAGAGAACATACTATGAGCAACTCTATGCCAACAAATTTGACAATCTGGAAGAAATGGATGCATTCCTAGAAACATATAAACTACCACAACTGAACCAGGAAGAAATAGAAAGCTTGAACAGACCCATAACCAGCAAGGAGATTGAAACAGTCATTAAAAATCTCCAAACAAACAAAAGCCCAGGGCCAGATGGCTTCCCGGGGGAATTCTACCAAACATTTAAAGAAGAACTAATTCCTATTCTCCTGAAACTGTTCCAAAAAATAGAAATGGAAGGAAAACTTCCAAATTCATTTTATGAGGCCAGCATCACCTTGATCCCAAAACCAAACAAGGATCCCATCAAAAGAGAGAGCTATAGACCAATATCCTTGATGAACACAGATGCGAAAATACTCAACAAAATACTAGCCAATAGGATTCAACAGTACATTAAAAGGATTATTCACCACGACCAAGTGGGATTTATTCCAGCGCTGTAAGGTTTGTTCAACATCCGCAAATCAGTCAATGTGATACAACACATCAATAAAAGGAAGAACAAGAACCATTTGATACTCTCAATAGATGCTGAAAAAGCATTTGACAAAGTACAGCATCCCTTCCTGATCAAAACTCTTCAAAGTCTAGGCATAGAGGGCACATACCTCAATATCATCAAAGCCATCTATGAAAAACCCACCGCAAATATCATTCTCAATGGAGAAAAACTGAAAGCTTTTCCGCTAAGGTCAGGAACACGGCAGGGATGTCCATTATCACCACTGCTATTCAACATAGTACTAGAGGTCCTAGCCTCAGCAATCAGACAACAAAAGGAAATTAAAGGCATTCAAATTGGCAAAAAAGAAGTCAAATTATAACTCTTCACAGATGATATGATACTATATGTGGAAAACCCAAAAGCCTCCACTCCAAAACTGCTAGAACTTATACAGGAATTCAGTAAAGTGTCAGGATATAAAATCAATGCACAGAAATCAGTTGCATTTCTCTACACCAACAACAAGACAGAAGAAATAGAAATTAAGGAGTCAATCCCATTTACAATTGCACCCAAAAGCATAAGATACCTAGGAATAAACCTAAACAAAGAGGCACAGAATCTATACTCAGAAAACTATAAAGTACTCATGAAAGAAATTGAGGAAGACACAAAGAAATGGAAAAATGTTCCATGCTCCTGGATTGGAAGAATAAATATTGTGAAAATGTCTATGCTACCTAAAGCAATCTACACATTTAATGCAATTCCTATCAAAGTACCATCCATCTTTTTCAAAGAAATGGAACAAATAATTCTAAAATTTATATGGAACCAGAAAAGACCTCGAATAGCCAAAGGGATATTGAAAAAGAAAGCCAACGTTGGTGGCATCACAATTCCGGACTTCAAGCTCTATTACAAAGCTGTCATCATCAAGACAGCATGGTACTGGCACAAAAACAGACACATAGATCAATGGAACAGAATAGAGAGCCCAGAAATAGACCCTCAACTCTACAGTCAACTAATCTTCGACAAAGCAGGAAAGAATGTCCAATGGAAAAAAGACAGCCTCTTCAATAAATGGTGCTGGGAAAATTGGACAGCCACATGCAGAAAAATGAAATTGGACCATTTCCTTACACCACACACAAAAATAGACTCAAAATGGATGAAAGACCTCAATGTGCGAAAGGAATCCATCAAAATCCTTGAGGAGAACACAGGCAGCAACATCTTCCTAGGAACAACGCCAATGGCAAGGGAAGCAAGGGCAAAAATGACCTATTGGGATTTCATCAAGATCAAAAGCTTTTGCACAGCAAAGGAAACAGTTAACAAAATCAAAAGACAACTGACAGAATGGGAGAAGATATTTGCAAGCGACATATCAGATAAAGGACTAGTGTCCAGAATCTATAACGAACTTAGCAAACTCAACACCCAAAGAACAAATAATCCAATCAAGAAATGGGCAGAGGACATGAACAGACATTTCTGCAAAGAAGACATCCAGATGTCCAACAGACACATGAAAAAGTGCTCCATATCACTTGGCATCAGGGAAATCCAAATCAAAGCCACAATGAGATATCACCTCACACCAGTCAGAATGGCTAAAATCAACAAGTCAGGAAATGACAGATGCTGGCGAGGATGCGGAGAAAGGGGAACCCTCCTACACTGTTGGTGGGAATGCAAGCTTCTGCAGCCACTCTAGAAAACAGCATGGAGGTTCCTCAAAATGTTGAAAATAAAACTGCCCTATGACCCAGCAATTGCACTATTGGGTATTTACCCTAAAGATACAAACGTAGTGATCCAAAGGGGCACGTGCACCCGAATGTTTATAGCAGCAATGTCCACAATAGCCAAACTATGGAAAGAACCTAGATGTCCATCAACAGATGAATGGATCAAGAAGATGTGGTATATATACACAATGGAATACTATGCAGCCATCAAAAGAAATGAAATCTTGCCATTTGCGACAACATGGATGGAACTAGAGCGTATCATGCTTAGCGAAATAAGTCAAGCAGAGAAATACAACTATCATATGATCTCCCTGATATGAGGAAGTGGGGATGCAACATGGGGGCTTAAGTGGGTAGGAGAAGAATAAATGAAACAAGATGGGTTTGGGAGGGTGACAAACCATAAGTGACTCTTAGAAACTGAGGTTTGCTGGGGGGAGGGGGTTTGGAAGAAGGGGGTGGGATTATGGACATTGGGGAGGGTATGTGCTTTGGTGAGTGCTGTGAAGTGTGTAAGCCTGGTGATTCACAGACCTGTACCCCTGGGGATAAAAATATATGTTTATAAAAAATTAAAAATTAAAAAAAAAGAAACATAACAAGTGATAAGTAATCTTTGGTCTTAATAAACTTTACTATTTTAAAATAAGAAATGTCTAATTTCCAAATAAATAGTGTATCTTTATTTAAATTTTGATTTATTTCTCTATTCACATAATTTATCCATGTAAATTAATTGTAAATTAATTGCTCCATGTTGACCTACATTCATTGACATGATGCCAATAAAACTGATTTTTGTTTCAAAATTTAACTATAGGTGATATGATATTTATTTATTATTTGTTTTTACTTATAGAACCAAATGACTTATTATTTGCTCTTAAAGTATCCAGAGAAGCAAGATAAAAAATATAATTATAGTGGGAATTGAATCATTTATTCACTAAAAAAGAATAAAAATGGGTCAACCAAAATGTTTAAGATCTTAAGTCAAGTGCTGAGAATATTAAGATGAATAAGACCAAAACTCTATCCTGGAAAGACCTACGATCAATCAGAATAAGTGGATATGTAGGTAAGAGAGTAAATTATAAAAATCTTAGGCTTTGGTGGCAAATGCATCTGACATTAAATGCTTGCTTACCATTAATCATCTCTGTGATTCTGATAAGGTTCATTTAACTCTCTTAGCCTCATTTTATCGCCTCCAATATTGACATAATGCAATAGCCCATATGTGCAGAACTACCACTGATTTAAATGAGATAATTTAAAATGGGTAGTGCCTGCCAATTATAGCCTTTCAACTAATGCCATACTTTCCTTAGACTATAACATGACTTGGTATATAATTTCTATTAAAAAAAAAAAAAAGACTGCAAAGTGGCTGGGTGTGGAGAAGGGAATAAATGATTCACTATTAGGGTGACAAGAAAGTCTTCATAGTAGAAATATACCTTTGGAAGTTGGAAAATGGGCCTACGAGGTTTCAGAAAGGTAGTATGGCTGGAAGCGACAATGTAGGGGGTAAATAAAATGACAAAATGACAAAATAACATGGCAAGGTTTTGGGGGCAGGTAATGAGAGACAAGACAGAAAAGGCTAGTTTACTGACTGGATTGCCAATAATGGCAGTTGTTTAGAAAGTCTCTGAATGAATCAGAATGAAAATATCTAATTCCAATGAGAATTTCAAGTTTGATCAATAGCAAGTCATGTTTCTCATCGCTTCTCTAGCTATCAGTTATCTCTACTGTACTTGGGCAAGTCTGGTCTTATTTCTTCTGCTACTTCATCCTCTCTCTACTTCCTTCTATGTCAACTTTCCTCTGTGCCTTCTGTAAGCCAATAACACCAAACAAATTGCCTTATATCCTTCCAATAGTCACTGAGCCCTCTAAAACCCATATGTATTAGATACTTACATGTTCAACTCCAGTACTCCTTAACTTTGTTTTAAATCAGCAACATAGGGATGCCTGGGGTGATCAGTGGGTTAAGCCTCTGCCTTCGGCTCAGGTCATGATCTCAGGGTCCTGGGATCGAGTCCTGCATCAGGGTCTCTGCTCAGCAGGGAGTCTGCCCCAAGACTTTCTGCCTGCCTCTCTGTTCACTTGTGATCTCTCTCTCCTTTTCAAATAAATAAATAAAATCTTTAAAAAAAATCAGCAGGGACGCCTGGGTGGCTCAGTTGGTTAAGCAACTGCCTTCGGCTCAGGTCATGATCCCAGTGTCCTGGGATCGAGTCCCACATCGGGCTCCTTGCTCCGCAGGGAGCCTGCTTCTCCCTCTGACTCTGCCTTCCACTCTGTCTGCCTGTGTTCGCTCATGCTTGCTCGCTCTCTGACAAATAAATAAATAAAATCTTTAAAAAAAAAAATCAGCAACATAGTATATGGATGCACTTTAGGCTTGATCTTTTTGATGATAAACAAAGAGTAAAGTGCATTTGAATGTTTTAACCCCATTCTTTGGGTGATTAATAACTAATATATTTAAAAACATATATGGAGATAGTACTGAAAATCTAAAGAATTTAAGAATACACAGAGGTACCTCATTGGCTCAATTTATTAAGTCCAACTCTTCATTTCAGCTCAGATTGTGATTTTTAGGGTTGTGAATTCAAGCCTTGTATTGGGCTCCATGCTGGGCATAGCAACTATTTAAAAAAAGAAAAAGAAAAAGAACCCAAAGATATAACACTTCACAGTTACACTTCTTTCTAGGTATTTTTGGTGTTCTCTTTTATAACCTATTCTAAGTAATATGACAAAATATATAATATGATATAATTTTGTGTAACTTTAATTTTCATACATTTATATCATATTTTTATTAAGAATTAAATTATATGAAACATACTAGTTGTGACCTGATTTTCCATTTAACGATTTTTTTAAAGATCTTATTTATTTGTCAGAAAAAGAAAGAGAGCAAGAGGGAATGCACAAGTGGGGGAGGTGCAGAGAGACAAGCAGATTACTTCCCGAGCAGGAGCCAAAGCAAGGCTGGATCCTAGGATCCTGAAATCATGACCTAAGCTGAAGGCCGATGCTTAACCAGGATCTCCCTAATGATTTTTTTGTAGACATTTTTCTATGTCAGTGAACATAGATTTAAAACATCATTTTAAAGGCTACATAATTTCCCTTTCTTTTTATATATTATAATATAGCATGTGTTCTGGTAAACTCCATTGTTTAAAAATTTGTGCAAAACTGGGTTACAATCCTTACCTGTGAATATCTATACTTATAAATACAAATCCAATAAGTTTCCTCAAATTCAGCTGGTCATAATTTAATGTGATGAGTATAATCAAGAAATTCTTAAGTCCATGAAAATCAGTATTATTCTTTTCTAAGTGGTGATAGCTTTAAACAATATATTTTGACTCTGAGATTTTTATGATACTGAGCACTTGTTTAATATCTCAGAGAATGGTATGTATTTTGAATATTTATTTATTTGTTTTTAATTTTTTAAAATAGAAAAACAAATAGCCAGACCAAGTGCAAAAAAAAAAAAAAAAGATAAAATATTTAAATTATAAAATGATATTACAGGAAAGATCAAACTACTAGTTTGAGATAAAGCTCTATTAAATATGCAACTAGTAGGGGGCCCTTGGTGGCTCAGGCCATTAAGCATCTGCCTTTGATTCAGGTCACTGTCCCAGTGTCTTGGGATCGAGCCCCATGTCAGACTCCCTGCTCTGTGAAGAGCCTGTTTCTCTCTCTCCTTCTGCTCCTCCCCTTTTTTCTGCACTCTCTTTCTGCAAAATAAATATATTAAATATTTTTTATAAATGCAGTTGACAATAAAAACAAAGAAAAAATAATACTTAAAATGCAGAGTAATAGCTCACAGAAATAATCCAGTTAAAGTATTAGATATAAGTATTTATGTGTAGCCAATGTATCAAGTAAAAATTCAGATTAAAAAAAAAGCTGGATTTTTAGCAGTGTCTTCAAAGTACAAGCGTAGGGACACCTGAGTGGCTCAGTCAGTTAGGCGGCTGCCTTCGACTCCAGTCGTGATCCCAGTGTCCTGGGATCAAGTCCCCTGCTGAGCAGGGAGCCTGCTTCTCCCTCTGCTTCTGCTTGCCATTCTGCCTGCATGTGTGTTCTTTCTGTGACAAATAATTTTTTTTTTAAAGTACAAGTTTATTTAACTCATATAAGAAATATAAAGTTTAGATCTCAGATATCAGTCCTTTGCCTGTACTGTCATTTGCGAGTATCTTCTCCCATTCCGTGGGTTGCCTCTTTGTTTTGTTGACTGTTTCCTTTGCTGTGAAGAAGATGTTAATTTTGATGAAGCCACAAAAATTAATTTTTGCCTTTGTTTCCTTTGCCTTTGGAGATGTGTCTTGAAAGAAGTTGCTATGGCTGATGTCATATGTTCTCCTGTGGGATTTTGATAGATACTTGCCTCACATTGGTGACTTTCATCCATTTCGAGTTTATCTTTGTGTATGGTGTGAGAGAATGGTTGAGTTTCATTCTTCTACATATACCTGTCCAATTTTCCCAACACCATATTTTTTTTAATTTTTTATTTTTTATAAACATATATTTTTATCCCCAGGGGTACAGGTCTGTGAGTCGCCAGGTTTACACACTTCACAGCACTCACCAAAGCACATACCCTCCCCAATGTCCATAACCCGACCCCCCTTTTCCCAACCCCCCTCCCCCCAGCAACCCTCAGTTTGTTAAAGAGACTGTCTTTTTTCCACTGGGTCTATAAAGAATTCCTCAAACTCAACACCCAAAAAACAGAAATCATGTCAAAAAATGGGCAGAAGACATGAAAAGACACTTCTCCAAAGAAGACACACAAATGGATGACAGACACATGAAAAAATGTTCATTATCACTAGCCATCAGGGAAATTCAAATCAAAACCATATTGAGATACCAACTTACATCAGTTAGAAAGTCAAAAATCAACAGGACAGGAAATAACAAGTGTTGGAGAGGATGTGAAGAAAGGGGAATTGTCTGACACTGTTTTGGGGAATGCAAGTTGGTGCAGCCATTTGGAAAACAGTGTGGAGATTCCTTAAGAAATTAAAAATAAATACCCTATAAACCTGCAATTGCACTACTGGGTATTTACCTCAAAGACACAGATGTAGTGAAAAGAGGGGCCATCTGTACCCCAATGTTCATAGCAACAATAGCCATGATTCCACCAAGCTGTGGAAAGAGCTGAGGTGCCCTTCAACAGAAAAATAGATAAAGAAGATATGGTCCATATAAACAATGGAATATTATGCCCCCATCAGAAAGGATGAATACCCAACTTTTGTATCAACATGGATGGGACTGGAGGAGGTTATCCTGAGTGAAATAAGTCAAGCAGAGAAATTCAATTATCATATGATTTCACTTACTTGTGGATTAAGGCATAACATGGAGGACATTAGCAGAAGGATAGAAAAAGTGAATTGGGGGACATCAGAGGGGGATATGAAGAATGAGAGCCTGTGGACTCTGAGAAACAAACTGAGGGTTTTGGAAGGGAGGGGTGGGTGGAGAGATGGATGAGCCTGGTGGTCAGTATTAAGGAGGACATACACTGCATGGAGCAATGTGTGTGGTGCATAAACAATGAATTTTGGAACTCTGAAAAAAATAAAATAAGATTAAGATGTTAAAAAAAATTGCTTTTTTTTGTTACAATTCTCCCCAAAAAATAAATACAAAGTTTAGCCAGTCCAGAGATATTATAGTTGATGATGTATATCATCAAAGGCTTAACATTTCTTCTTTTTGTTCCATCATGCATATAACTTAATTTTTGTCCTTGGAGAAGGCAAATGGAATAAGTGAAGGAGTAGAACCTACATAATGAAAGGAAAACAGTCCTCTAAAATATCTAGCAGACTTCAGCTTATATATCATTGGTGAGGAATGTGTCACATGGGTCACTCTTACCGAAAAGGAGGCTGGGAGCTCGAACAGGTTTAGCTGGGTGTGTTTTCATAACCAATCAAAACCAAGATTCTCTTAGCAGGCAAGACAGAAACAAGTGTGTGTAGCAAACTAGAGTAACTCTATCTCTAGAAAATAAAATTTTAGTTAAAATATTTTCACAAAGAAAACTCTATACTCAAATGGCTTTACTGGGAAATTATACAAAAAGTTTAAGAAAAAGATACCAATTTTATAAAATCTCCTTCAGAAAATTGAGGAGAAGGGAAGACACAACTAATCTTATGAGACCAGAATTATCCTGGTATTAACATCAGGCAGAGACATTACAAGTAAAGTATACTATAGAATACTATCCCTCATAAACATTGAGGGAAAAGTTAAAATTTTTAGAAAATTAAATCCAACAATATAAGAAAATGTTCCTAAATATTTGTCAATTTGGGCTTATCCCAGGAATTCAAAGTGAAAGTCTGAATACTTTCTCTAAAGATAAATATGGCAAGGATGACTGTTTTCAACACTTCTGTTTATGAACATACAGGAGTTTCTAGCCAATGCAATAAATTAGAAAGACGATAGATAGATATAAATTGGAAAGACAAAAGACTTTAGAAATAAATGAGATATAAAAATAAATAAAACATGACCATCTATGAAGGAAATTCTATGTAATCTCCAAATTAGCTACGAGATCTAGTAAGTGAATTTATCAGCATTGCAGTCCAGAAGATCAACTACAAAAAGCAATTGTCCTTCTATATCCTCACAATGATTCCTAACAACTGGAAAGAAAAAATAAAAATTAAAAAATACAAATTACAATAAAATGAACAAATATGAAATATTAAAAGATAAAACTGACAGATGCAAAAAAGTGAAAGAACTGTACAACTGACAGATGCAAAACATTACTGAGAGAAATTAAAGAATACATAAACGGAAGGACCCATGATGCTTAAGAATTAGAAGACTCGCATTTTTAAGATGTCACATTCTTCCCAAACTGACCTACACTTTAAAAAAATATTTAATTTATTTGAGAGAGAGAGAAAAAAAAACAAGTGAGGAGGGTTCTGGCTGAACAGAGAGCCCAGAGCAGGGCTCCATCAGGATCATGATTATGACCTGAGCCAAAGGCAGATGTTTAATCAACTAGATGCTTAAACAATTGAGCCACCCCCACACACCTTGATCTCTAGTTGTAACTCCACTTCAATAAAAATTTCAGCAGTATTCTTTGGAAATGTATAAGCTCAATCTAAAATTTGTTTAGAAATATAATGTATCTAGAACAATCTAAATAACTTTTAATAAGAACAATGCTGGAATACACATGATCTCACTTTAAGATTTTTAAAGTTGTAATAATAAACAAAAGTATGGTAGTAGAAATAGACAATTTGATTTATGTACCAAATACTAATCTTCAGGGTATGAAGCCCAGTGGATCTCGCAGATAATTTTTAGAAGATTTATACTGTGGAGACAATGCAAATAGCAGAAAAATTAGAATATTTTAAAAAAGTAGTAGTGGAAGGAGTTGGTAGGGGTAGAGACAATTATTTTAAAAACAATAATTAGATTAAGTACCTTTTGCTTACAACTTTAAGTTAGTAGAGATGAACAACTGAGGGAGAAAAAATAATATGACAATATCACTACTCTCAAAAACAGGTGATAGATGAAGATAAACATAGGAAAAATCAGACATATAAAAATATGAATGAAATATTATGATAAGAGAATTCAAGTAAATAAGCTATCTGAATAAATGGTTAAATACTCCAGTTAAGAGAAAGAGACTATGTCCAAAAGTTTAAAACATTAATAATGGGGTGCCTGGCTGGTTCAGTGGTTAAATGTCCAACTCTTGGTTTCTGCCTCAGGTCATGATATTAGGATCATGAGACTGAGACCCTTGTCAGATTCTGTGCTCAGTGGGGATTCTGCTTGATATTCTCTCTCCCCCTCTCTCTGCCCCTAGCACACTTTTTCTCTGAAATAAATAAATAAATCTAAAAAAAAAAAATTTAAAAATCAAACTGTTAGGGTCCATGATCAAAGGAACAAGACCGACACAAAGCAAAAGTCGAGCAAAGCTTTATTTCACGCATCGAGAATCAAACCAACCAGTTGGGGCCATCTCTTACAAAGAGGTGACGATGACGAGGATGACGAGGATGACGAGGACGACGACTCTGATGACGCCGCTCCCATGACACCGCTCTGACAACGACAACCCCAATGATTACTGCTCCCGATGACTACCTTGGCAAGGCCACTCCCCAACAACTCTGCTCGGAGGACGAAGACTACGCTCCCGATGACTACGGCAGGACCAAGTTGCTCCAAGCGTGGCTGCTACTGACAACTATGCTCCCAGTGGTGCCTCTCCCAGCAGCGCTGCACGCCACAACTACCCCAAGAACTACTACTCCCCCCACGCCTGCCTCACGGACTAACCTTTAGAGAGGTGGTTGAGCCTGGCCCACACACAGGTGGCCAATGAGATTGCACCACACAGGGAAAACTGCACAGTTATGCTCAGTCAGCTATGTGGATGGCCAATTGAATTCCAGTTCACCATAGCAAATATATGTATGCCCCACTGATTGGATGTCTCCATCTGGCCTGGCCGGCCCTTGTATCTGGGGTTTGCAAGTAAGTTCCTCTGACTAACCAGGCCCTTACAAAACTAGATGTTATTTATAAAGAAAACATTTCAGCACATATTGATAAATTTAAATCCACAAGAAATATATAAAAATTTTAAAACTCTACTAAAGTAAGAGTTTAGCATGTAGAGCATATGGAAAATATAGTGAACAATTTTAATATTCTTCTCTGTAATTAATAGATTTATTAGCCAAAAGGTTAATTTGTTTATCCATTTACCTGTTGTTAAATATTTGAGTTGTTTCTACTTTGGGGCTATTACAAATAAAGCTTCTATGAAAATTCATGTATAAATTTTGAGTGAATATATGCTTTCATTATTATTGCTATTATTGTTATCATTATTAAAAATTCTGAAGCACCTTGACACTTAAGAGTGACAGATTAAATATGTTTAGATCAGTTTAAGTAAGTTAAATCAGCTTTAAAAGCTTTGTTAAGTGGCAACTTGAAGAGAGAAATTAAGCCTACATGATTGCAAACCCAAGTATCTTCCGTTGGGGAAATCACTTCATTAAGGAGGAAAATGCTGAAACATGACTTACAATATACTTACTAATTGAAGGATGCTGATAAAGTCAGTGCAACCTGTTTTTTTTTAACCTTTTGTAGAGTCAACAGCATGTAGTAGTTAAGAGTTCTAGTTTTTTTTTTTTTTTTAAAGATTTATTTATTTATTTATTTGACAGAGAGAAATCACAAGTAGATGGAGAGGCAGGCAGAGAGAGAGAGGGAAGCAGGCTCCCTGCCGAGCAGAGAGCCCGATGCGGGACTCGATCCCAGGACCCTGAGATCATGACCTGAGCCGAAGGCAGCGGCTTAACCCACTGAGCCACCCAGGCGCCCAAGAGTTCTAGTTTTGATATGAGATTGCCTGGGTTCAATTTATTGTTCTACAACTTTCTGACTACATATTCTGGGGAATTACATGATAATTTTCTCATCTTCTTTATGTTTAATTTTGTTTTGTTTTCTCATCTTTTCAATGGTGGTAGTAATTTATCCACTATGTAGGAGTTTACTGAGGATAAAGTAAGTTAGAATGAAATATTTAGAGTGATATATTCCTTCCTTATCTTTCTTTCTTTCCTTTTCTTTTTCTTCCTTTCTAACTTCCTTCCTTGCTTCTTTGAAATTTCTTTCTACTTGATTTTCTATATATTCAGAATGCATTTTTTAAACATAAGCATTCTAATTCCAGATTCGATGCTTGCACGAACATCAAGAAAAGAATTATACTTACACATGATATATTTAACCTATTTGTTAACTACAAATTGAAGCTTTGAGCTACCTAATTAACATAATCTAAAGATGATGTGATTCAAACTAAAATGTATATTGACATATTTTATATCTATAGAACCATATATAACATTTAATTTACATAACAAGCAAGACTAATATTTTCACTATTGTAACGTCATATTTAGTTTTCCCACTACTCATTTTAAACCATTTATTTCATAAGAAGTAATGGAAGACTTATTACTTATGGGTAATACTTATGGGTTGGAGGACATATAAGTTATACAGAATGCAGGGGTGAGTGAAAGTATGTGCTAAACTCACTGAAGTCATGTAATCCATTAATTAAAACAAATTTCCAAAATATTTTATAATTATTCAACCACTTTGATATTATTTCCCTCTCAAATGAAAATTCAGGTTTGTTTATGATCTATAATGGAGATAGCACATGGATCATGGTGCTCTTGGTTCTCTCTTTACACTAAAAGCAGCCTTTAGAAATCAAGACATTGAAAAGGTATCAAAAACTGTATTTTATGTCAAACTTGAAAGCATTTACAAACCATAATCCCAGACAATAAAAAGAAGTCGATCTGCAATAAAAGTGAACAATTTGCCTCACTATAGAACATCCAGTGCTGCACAAAGGATCTTTAAAATGGTGCATGTTCTATAAATGTCTACTGAATGAGCAAATGAAGGGACAAATTTGTTGAGAGATGAATTTGACAGTGGACACAGGATGGAGTAGATTTCTAGCTGTAGGCAAAGATACACAATTTCAGATAAACTCCTGAGGGTTAAAAACCAAAACAGCTACTTGGAATCATATGGTTGATTGTTTAGTACAATTAGAAAATACCCATGGTCATCTCTTTCCATTGGCAGGAAATGGGACTGATAGAGGAAATATTTACTCATACAAGTCTTTGTGTGGATAGTTGGTAGAGAAAAATGATTAACAATTAGCTCTACAGCAACTGTTCCTCATCAGTAGAAGAAACAATTAACAAACACATATTCTGAGGCATAAATCTGGGGCTAAGCATCTCCACTGTGGCAAAATTTTTCGTTAGCCTTGAAATGAGTCTTTCTCTCATGGTAGAGGCTTCACAAGAAAGAGAAAACATGAATTTCTTGCTGACCAGTAAAGTTCCCCTATAATAATACTAGTATTTGTAGGCCCAGGAGAAGAAATGACAGCCATGTATATACAAATAGTCACCAGAATGGATACAGCATGGGTCCTCCAAATTTGTACATAAGGAAAGAGAAGAAATGACCACAATAGATAAGAGGGAAAAACTATTCAGTTGGCAAAAAAGAATAACTAAAAAGAGAAAAATATGAAAACTGTGGGAACCACACAGGGATGTTTATAAATCTAAACTACCTAGATATACAGTGTTGAATATAAAGATTGTATGTTGTTACATCAATAATACACAATTTGGATATTATTGGTTTGATGGAACTTCAAAATGGTTAAAATGAGTTCCTGTGCTAGTATGGGGACAGAATAAGAAAATACACATAACAATGGCAAACACATGACTAGCACATAGAAATTGCTCCATATATTCAATATGTTTTAGTGTAATATGAATCTGTGTATGCGTGTATGTGGTATGTTTAAACATTTAAGTAGATACTGAATGGAAGACAACGTAAAGCCCTTTTTAGATAGAATTCATTTTTAATCCAGACTAGAAACTCCATTTCAATTTTAGAAGTGGCAGTCCCTGGACTCCTATTTTTCTTTCTGTCTTATCTTCACATAAAACTGATACCTTTTTCTTAACATGGAAGATACTCCTTTGTTAAATTAAAAAAAAAAAAAATCCAGGAACTGTGTGCTCCACTAATATGGTTTAAGTGCACTTCCCCCCATCCCCTTGAGGGAGTTTCTATATCCTTATATTTCAAGATCTTAGATGCTTCTCTCAAGTTTCCCTATAGCTCTTAAGAATTATTTTTACCTTGTGTATGATCAAAAATTATTCTGTTGAGAAATCTGAGTTAAAGCCTTTGCAGTTCTCTCAGCTTGCTGGTGATTATTGCTCAATAGCATTCACTTTCCTCCATATCTTGTTGAATATAGCTTCTATTTTCTCCTCCAAAGAGGTTATAAATTTCTGCAATCCATTTTACCCTATGTGAATCACATCAAACATGCCCCTGAGAGATTATGGTTCATCCTTTCTGACATCGGGGGAGCATTCCAAAGCTAAGAAGACAAATGCAACACTGAAGCTTTTTGAGTGAGGGGCTCGAAAATGCTATATGATGAATGATTTTTATATTTCACCTGCAAAGCACTAAAAGAATAACAATACTCATCCCATATCTATTTCATATAACATTGTAGGGAATCATTAGATCATTTATGTAATGGGCTTAGGGCTCTTTAAAGAAAAATGCTCTGAGATCATGTTGCAGCTTTCATCCCATGACCTTTCTATGACCTTTTACTGAAACTAGGGTAGTTAATTATTATTATATTTTTTAATTTCAAAAGGCAGCAGTGATAAAGACAGAGTGTCATGCAACTTTTCCTTAAAAGTTCAGTATAAAACAGCAGGCATTTGCCCAATATTAGTTTTCTTCCCTGTGAGTTTTCTCTCCAATGAATACCTCAAAAGCACCCTGCAGCTCTGTGTAAACCTGCAGGTCTCACCTCAATGTAAGGGATTTTGCACTAATTTGGACCTTACAAAAGCTGTGTCTCTTCACTTCCAGACTCCTAAATTCGATGCAGGGCATATACATTTAAAGCCCAGAACTGCACGCTGTACAGTGAAGTATAGAAGAGCTACACCATGATTTTATGTAAAATAAAATCTGCCACAAATTATTGTGGCTATAAGAATAAATACATGAAATACAAATAAGACACTCATTTTAGATTCACACCGTCCATTAACAAAGAGTTGCAACAAATAATCTTTGAACACATAGCACTGTCCTTGAAATACTGACAGAAGCCATGGAAGCCATTCAAGATAATGAAATTACCTCCTTCCACTCTCACAACAAATCTACAGTTACGATAGAAAAACTCCCAGTGAAAAAGACTTGAAAGCAAGCTGACCAGCATCTCCACAATAAAGGATAAAAGGGCCACAGTGAAAAAGGTAGGAGGGGTAGAAACAAGTTCTTATCAAAACCCAAATCCCTGGCACAGGGACACATGATTGAGAGGGATATCATAAATATGGAGCTTCGGGGCGCCTGGGTGGCTCAGTGGGTTAAAGCCTCTGCTTTCGGCTCAGGTCATGATCCCAGGGTCCTGGGATCGAGCCCCACATCGGGCTCTGCTCAATAGGGAGCCTGCTTCCTCCTCTCTCTCTGCCTGCCTCTCTGCCTACTTGTGATCTCTGTCTGTCAAATAAATAAATAAATCTTTAAATAAATAAATAAATAAATATGGAGCTTCTCTCTGAAGAGTAAGTGTTTGTGACCCACATCAGACATCGCATCCCTTGGCAACAAAAAGATGAGCCCTAAAACTGTTAGTTTTGAAAACCAACAATTCTTATATCTAGGACACAGGGCTATTGAGAATTGGAGACCCAAAGATTCACTTGTTAATCTTTAATAAAATGATAATCTTTAATAAAATAATAAAATCTTTAATAAAAATTTTGCTGGAGTGCCTGGGTGGCTCAGTCATTGAGCGTCTGCTTTGGTTTAGGTTGTGATCCCAGGGTCCTGGGATCGAGACCCACATCAGGCTCCTTGCTTAGCAGGAGGCCTGCTTTTCCCTCTCCCATTTCCCCCCTGCTTTTGTTCCCTCTCTCACTGTCTCTCTCCATGAGATAAATAAATAAAATCTAAACAGAAAATAGAAAATAAAAAATAAAAAATGGTCTTATCTTGGTAATAAATTTCTTCTTAAGTATTATTGACATGAGATTTTCCTATTTCATCTAACTTGCTAACTTTATTGGCATAAAATTTTCATAATATTTCCTTATACTTTTAATATTTGTAGAATCTGTCTCCTTTGGTAATCTTTGAACTATTCTCTCTATATTTTCTATGTGTGCAGATAGAACCACAAAATAATGACAGTTGTTCCCAATGATAGAATGCATATGTTTCCATATGCAATCAACCCACCTAGGCTCCTGCAGATCTCTTTGTTGGGAATTAGCAAAGTAACCTCTTTTTAAACCATTGTGATTGGCTTTCTTTGCCTGTAGGGAAAATGATGGAGGAAGACTAAAGATGGTGCTTTTCCTTAATGTCTCTGAGGAGGAAAATAAAGACCATCCTCTTTTCAGAAGATTCTGAGTAACAAAGGCACCACTCTAGTGAAGATACTCACAGAATATAGGACATTAATTTGAGTCCTGTACTAATATTTTCCCCTTCCTCAAAATCTTTCTCCCCACTTCTCTTCATCTCACACCACCATTTCCAAGTTTGGTCCTTCATAGTCACCAGACTTAGATTAGACACCTGGCAAAAAATAATCCAGTTAGTTTAAATTTCCATTTCTTCACATTTTTCCATCGAATTCACATATTTTTGATATATTGGAGAAAATATATGTCTTCATATGGCAAGAGGAAAAAGTGTTTATATAGTGTTTAGCAAGACCCTCTTGATAACATAGAAGGGGTATATTAAAAACATGAGGTAGTATATTAGCAATTAAAAACAGTACATCAATTTTAGTTCAAAAAAAAGAGATTTAGGTGCACCTGGATGACTCAAGGGGTTAACCATCTGCCTTCTGCTCAGGTCATGATCCTGGAGTTTCAGGATCAAGTCCCACAGCAGGCTCTCTGCCCAGCCGGAAGTCTGCTTCTCCCTCTGACCCTCCCTCCTCTTGTGATTTTTCTCTCACTCTCTCTCACTCACATAAATAAATAAAATATTTAAAGAAAAAAGAAAAAAAGAGATTTAACTGGTCTCAGAAGCTGAATAATGCCAGAAATTTCTATGTATTTTACTTGTGCTTCTCTCAATGGATCATTTTAATATTTTTCTCTCTGTCAACCAGTTCCTCCCATATGGTAAGAAACATTGTCCCCAACAGGTTTGTAACTTCACATCTCACAACATCTACTCAGATAGGATTAACCTATAGGCTGTTTAATCTCCAGGTTCAAAATTAACAGAAAATGCTCTGATTGGTCATAGGTCACAAATCATACCTGGTCCTAAGTAGGCTAAGTAGGAAAGTCATGACCCTCACTGCCCCCCCCTCCCAAAAAAAGTAACCTTATATTCTGGGGACACAGAAGCACAGGAATCAAACTTAGGCAGACAACATATAGAGAATGTATAATACTGGTTTCTAACTCCAAGTGTAAATAAGTTGAGATAAACACTGTGCACTTAGTAAGGCATATGAGAAAATAAATATTGCTTCTTTGGCAATTCGTCTGTCCACAATTCTACACATATTAATTGGTGTACATCAAATGGGTACATTTAATTTAGTATCTTTAGTGTTCTCTGAAAGTCTTTATTAGTTAGGCATTACTCCATATTTATTATCATGAGAACTCATTCTCTCATGATACTGTGTAAATTTGAGAATATGTCTAATATCTATGATGCATAGTTATGTATGAGAAATTGATTATACAAAATTGGCATGTCAATATCATTGATGAATATATTGTCTAAAATTGATTCCAACTCTCAGATGTATTTTGTTTGACCTGCACAGTATTAATTTATTTTTTGGTAGAAATCATGATTATATGACTTCAGTTGAATTATAAGTATACAAGACAACACAAGGCTGGGGCTGAGTAGCGGTCACTCCTTTTACAGAAATATACCCTACCCTCTAATACTATATCTACTCAGCTGGTATCATTCTCATGTGGTGCATCTGACATTATCAGGCATTTGATATTGTGAATCCTGGTTAATTGGAAAACTGCATGTGGGAATGTTTAGCCTTCTTTCTGCTGAATCTGAATCTGAAACCTGGAAATTCTATTAATTGCCTTGATTCTTCAATAAAATTGCAAATTCTTTAAATACAGAGATTAAATCTTTTTAATTTGTGAATTGTCCACCTCATTTGATATATTACATATAAGAAATAAAACTCCTGGAAGTAGTATTTGCTAAACAATGTTTGGAAGTTTTCTTTCTGGGAATTGTTCACTCAGTTTGAAGGGCTTATTACCTCAGACTCCACCTGGTGGGGACTTATCCAGCTTCCTTAGCACAGGCACAAAAGGGAAGTCCAGACAGAGACCAGAATCCGCAATAATCACCCGATGCTGATATCTATGATATTACAAAGACTGTTTTTCTTTAAAAACTTTAGAAACATAGAAAAGTAATTAATGTAAAATAGCTAAATGTAAATCTGAATTTGTTATATAACATTTAATTCCTTTTTCTTAAGAAAGCATTTGAATTCTTTGCTAAACACAGCAGCAAATATGGCAGCAAGGTTTTTTTTTTTCATTTTTTAAAAAGATTTTTATTATTCATTTAAGAAAGAGAAAGAACAAGTGGGGGGCAGGGGTGGAGGTGTTAAGGGAGAAGCAGACTGCCCGCTGAGCAGGGAGCCTGATGTGGGACTCAATCCCAGGACCCAGGGACCATGACCTGAGCTGAAGACAGACACTTAGCCAACCGAGCCAACCAGGAGCCCACAAGATTTTAGGGTTTTTTTCCCTTTCTTTCTTCCTTTATTTTTTTTTTTTTTTACTAGAGTTGTCATTTTATTGTGTATTCTTTTCATTACATCATACGCTTTCCTTAATGCCCATCACCCAGTTACCCCACCCTCTCACCACCCCCCTCAATAACCCTCAGTTTTTTCCTGTGAATAAGAGTCTCTTATGGTTTGACTCCCTCACTTTTTTAATCTTGTTTTATATTTTTCCTTCTTCCCCTATGATCCTTTGTTTTGTTTATTGAATTCCACATGAGTAAGATTGTATGATAATTGTCTTTCTCTGATTGATTTACTGCCCTTACCATAATACCCTCTAGTTCCTTCCACATCATTACAAATGACAAGATCTCATTTTCTGATGGCTGAGTACTATTCCACTGTATATATATACAACTATCTTTTATTCATTCATATCTCCATGGACATCTTTGCTCTTTCCACACTTTGGCTTTTGTGAACATTACTGCCGTAAACATTGGGGTGCAGGTATCCCTTCGGATCACTAACATTTGAATCCTTGAGGTAAAACCCAGTAGTGCAATTACTGGGTCATAGAGTGTCTCTATTTTCAACTTTTTGAGGAAACTCCATACAGTTTTCCAGAGTGGCTGTACCAGCTTGTAGTGCCACCAACAGGCTAATAGGGTTCCCCTTTCTCCACATACTCATCACCATCTGTCATTTCCTGACTTGTAAATTTTAAGCATTCTAAATGATGTGAGGTGGTATCTCATTGTGGTTTTAATTTGTATTTCCCTGATGCTGAGTAAGTTGAGCACTTTTTCATTTATCCGTTCGCCATTTGGATGTCTTATTTTGACAAGTGTCTGTTCATGTCTTCTGCCCATTTCTTGATTGGATTACTTGTTTTCCGGGATTTTTTTTTTTTTCTTTCAAGTGGCTATTGTTTCCTGCTTTATTAAAGGTTAGTTTCCCATAGAGTTGAGGGTCCATATCTGGATTCTCTATTATGTTCCATTGATCTGTTTTTGTGCCAGTACTATACTGACAGAATGTAATCTTGATGATTACAGCTTTGTAATAGATCTTGAAGTCCAGGAATTGTGATGCTCCAGTTTGGTTTTCTTTTTCAATAACCCCTGGAGTCTTCTCTGAGTTGACATAAATTTTAGGATTATTTGTTCCAGTTCTGTGAAAAAAAGTTGGTGGTATTCTGATAGGGATTGCTTTGACTGTGTAGATTGCTCTGGGTAGCATAGACATTTTCACAATATTTGTTCTTCCAATCCATGAGCATGGAATATTTTCCCATTTCTTTGTGACTTCCTCAATTTCTTCCATGAGTGTTCTATAGTTTTCCAAATACAGATCCTCTGCTTCTTTGGTTAGGTTTATTCCTATGTATCTTATGGCTTTGGGTGCAATTGCAAATGGGATAAACTCCCTAGTTTCTTTTTCTTCTATCTCATTGTTGGTGTATAGCAATGCAACTGATTTCTGTGCATTGATTTTATATTCAGCCACTTTGCTGAATTTCTGTATGAGTTCTAGCAATTTGGGGTATAGTGTCTGGGTTTTTCACATAGAGGACCATGTCACCTCCAAAAAGTAAGAGTTTGACTTATTTGACAATTCAGATGCTTTTTATTTCTTTTTGTTGTCTGATTGCTGAGGCTAGGACTTCTAGTACTATGATGAACAGCAATGGTGAGAATGAACATCTCTATCATGTTCCTGACTTTAGAGAAAAGCTCTCAGTTTATTCCCATTGAGAATGATATTCACTGTGTGCTTTTAATATGTGGCTTTCATGATATTAAGGTACCTAACTTCTATTCCTACACTTTGGAGAGTTTTAATCAAGAAAGAATGCTATACTTTTTTAAATGCTTTTTCTGCATCTGGGATTGTTTGGTTCTTGTTCTTTCTTTAACTTATGTGGCATATTACATTGATTGATTTGCAGATGTTGAACCAACCCTGCAGCCCAGGAATAAATCCCACTTGGTTGTGGTGAATAATCCTTTTAATGTACTGTTGGATCCTTCTGGCTAGTTTCTTGGTGAGGATTTTTCCATTCACGTTCATAAAAGATATTGGTCTATAGTTCTCCTTTTTTGGTGGGTTCTTTGTCTGGTTTTGAGATCAAGGTAATGTTGGCCTCATAGAAAGAGTTTGGAAATTTTTGTTCCATTTCTATTTTTTGAAACATCTTCAGAAAAAGAGGTATTAATTATCTTTAAATGTTTGGTAGAATTCCTCTGGAAAGCCATCCAGCCCTGGACTCTTGTTTGTTAGGAGATTTTAATTATTGATTCAATTGCCTTCCTGGTTATGGATCTGTTTGGGCTTTCTATTTCTTCCTGGTTCAATTTTGGTGGTTTATACATCTCTAGGAATGTATCCATTTCTTCCAGATTGTCTAATTTGTTTGCATATCATTGCCTATAATATGGTCTTATAATTGTTTGTATTTCTTTGGTATTGGCTGTGATCTCTCCTCTCTCATTCATGATTTCACCAATTTGGGTCCTTTCTCTTTTATTTTTGATAACTCTGGACAGGTTTGTTGATCTTATTAATTCTTTTAAAGAAGCAGCACCTTATTTTGTTGATCTGTTCTATTGTTCTTTTGGTTCCTATTTCATTGATTTCTATTCTAATCTTTATAATTTCTATTCTTCTGCTGGGTTTAGGCTTTATTTCCTGTCCTTTCTCCAGCTCCTTTAGGTGAAACTTAGGTTATCTATTTGAGACCTTTATTTGTTTCTTGAGAAAGGCCTGTATTGCTATACACTTCCTTCTTAGGACTGACTTGGCTGACAGAATGTTTAAAAGAGTTGAAAGACAAGTAGTAAGATAGATATATTTGATTTAATTGAAATATGTGTGTGTGTGATTGTGAGTGAGTATCTATTTGTTTCCTAGTTAAGTATTTGTATAATTACACTTCAGGATGACAAGCCTCAAAATTTTTACCCATAGTATAATTATTTTGAAAATTATATGATGGTATCAGGTGTAGCAAAAGAAACAAGCAAAAAATATGTACATAAAATAAGTAAAAGAATTCCCCTTACTCCCATAGTCTGCAACATAATATTGGCATTAACATCTTAATCTATAATTATAGCCAGATCTATAATTATATCTATATATATAGTTACATTTATAATGTCCTATTTGTCCTAATAGCTTGAATGGTATTATTGTCTTTTAGATTCTTAAAAGCATTGTAATCAAGTTTTCTAAATTACTTATCCATTTTCAAATTCTAATAGATTTGAGTAGGCAAACTATGGCTGGCTTTCTGTCTCATTTTTAAACAAAAATTTTCTGGCATACAGCCACGCCATTTCACTTGCATGTTGCTCATGGCTCATGGTTTCACAGTGCATCCACAGTCGGAGTAGTTGTATCGGAGACCATACAGTCCCCAAATTTACAACATTTACTAACTCATACTTGACAGTGAAAGTCCACTAACTACTGCACTAGACAATACTAATAAAAAGTTATATAAGGTACATTCAATTGTAACACTTCAAGTTTAAAAATAAACCAGCAGTTTGTTTTTCACACTAGTTTATGTACTAAGGGGATTTTATTTTTTTTTTCCTTTTTATAACAAATAATATATTAATCATTATTTCATTTTTGTCTTTGCTTTTAGAGCACTAATAATGGAATTGCTTATGGTAGGTTCTACATTTTTATTTTTAACAAGCATGTTTTTGAGCAATATCATAATAATCATATAGTTTAGTATGCTTTTGCAATGTTTTTCTTTTCTATAAGAATCTTGAATAACAAACTAATAATGATCCCAAATAAATCATGAGAAATCTAGAGATTTCTCTGTCTTCATATCACATGCTAATTCTCTGAGCAGACCTGGTGCTGGAAACACAACTTTTCTTTTCTTTTAATGTTCACAACAACCTCCTCAGATAGGCTTTGAAATAATTACCTTGTAAATGATAGGTGATGGCCTACATAAAAGTAACTATAATTATTGACATTACATTTCAAAATATCCTACTCATTTTATTGTCTAATACTTAATGATGTCTTTGCTCAACTTGAAAATACTACCTAACCATAATGGCATGAGTCAAGTGCTGATTCAGGTGTTTGAAAGGAAAGCATCTCTAACTTTGATTGCCACAGCAAAATACAAATATCAATTAAAAAATTAATATTAAATGAACTGGTGTATTTAATCATGATTTCATTGTATTCTTATAGTTGTGTGTGGAAAAAAATACAACACAGTGAGAACTGCTTTGCTAAAAATTTAATTGTGAATCTCGATATTTTGAGGTAACTGATAAGGAAAATAAGTTGGATTTAACATCATTTTCTTCTTACTTAAGAAATTCAAACATAAATATTTTATCCTTTAAGGGCTGAGTGTCCATACACAATTATTAATCTGTTTATTTCAATAATTATTTGTATTATGTTGAAAAACATGGAAAATTAGCAAATTGATAAAATTAGCCTACTTTACTTTTTTACAGAGGACGTTTTAGACATGTGCTTTACTTTTTCAGAAAATAGCAGAAAGAAATATTTTGGAATAAGACCAATATAAACATATAAAGTTAAGAAATATTTTATTTTAGTTTTGTCATCTAAATAAAGATGCCCTGAATAAATCAAATAGCTCCACTCTATGGGAAGATATACATCATAAATGCCCAAATATAAGACAGGAGCTTTTTCCCTCAAAAATTATCTCTCAAACAAGAGAGAATCCACCTATATCACACACTTTGATTTTCTTCCTGTTAAAATGGATAGCTTTTGGTGTTTCAACCTAATTTCAAATCTTTAACTGGGCATTAATACCCATCTTTTGTCTCCTATTCAATTAATTTTCTCTGGCTTTTTTAAATCTGTGTCTTCTATGTCAAAAACTTTCCTTTTGCATAACTAATAATGTAGTATTTACAATGCGTAAGGAACAATTTTCAGTGTTTTACACATGTCTTGACTCATTTAATTATGTAATTTAGTATTATCAAACCCATTTTACATATAAGAAAATTAAGCCAGGATTTGAGCCCAGGCTACGTAGCTTGAGACTCTATATGACCTAGAAAACTACAGTTTTGCCTCTCATCTGTTATTGTATAAAGCAACTATAAGACTCCCATCTTAAAATATCACCACCAGTAATCACAACAAAACAAAAGAAAACCCTCATTTGATTCCTACACTGCTCTCCAGCTACACACTCATTTCTTGTTTATATAAACAGTTATCTCTTTGACCAAATGGAATTCTCTGTAAACATTTTACTGAGGTAATCAACAACAGTTAACATGGTTGTTCATCCTTTTAAAACACTAATTAAGACCTGTCACTCTCATCCTGCATAGACCTTCCGTTGACTTCCTGTCATAATCAGAGGAACTCTGAAATACTTACCAAGGATACAAGCCTCCACCTCCATGGCTCTGCCTATCTCTCAGTCTCATACCCTCTTTCCTTCTTTGATGAGGTTTCCAGCACCATCACTTGGCTCCTTTCTTTAGGGCTTTTGCACTGCTGTTCTTTCTGACTGACTTACTGTTGTCTGTTTTTTTATACATTTATGTTTCTATCTGCAAAGCTGAGTTAAATTGATTTTAACCAGCTTAATCTGAACTGAAAATCTGAAGACGACAAAGAGGTAAGAAAAGAGTCTCATTAACCTTAGTTATTCGAACAACCAAATGACTGTTCTTTGAAACAGGTCATGTAATTTAACTTGCTAGATTTTGCTGAGCATCAGAAAACAAAGATAGAAGCCCCACACTATTTTTATAAATCAGAACATTATGCTGGAATTAAAATCTACTTTTCTGAGGAGATCAAGTTTATATAAATACAGTTTCTGGTGAAGATAGGTAAGCAGGTAGAGAATGGATGGATGAATGAATGGTTGGATGGATATATACAAACACACACAAGATGGAGATAGAATGAGGGGTGGATAGACAGAATTTATTATGTTGAAACGAAACAACTCATAATCTTGATTAGTGTAATGTGCATGTATTTTAATTTCCTGGAAAGAATAATTTATTTTCTTTTGTATTAGCAGATCGCTTTTGGTCTGAACCTAGGAAAACACCGTCTAACTTAAAAAAAAGTAATATCTAGATCTATACATATATGTTTCCTTTCATAATTACTTAACTTGTAAGATTGCTATGACTTTTAAGAGATAAGGTTTACAACATGTTTGGTAAATGGTAATAGTGAATACTCATTATTTTTATTACTATTGTTACTTTTATTTGAGGCTAATAAGGCAACCTCTATAGCCAGCTTTATCAACAAAAGTACTGATAGTTATTCTTTAAGACAATAATGTGCGTGTATGACTCTAAAGAAAATTGAAATGTAACACTTAAATGGTATCCAAAAAGAAATATCTCATTCCCTACAACAGTTCCACATTTAAATCCCTTCAAATTGGTACAATTGGTGGAAACAAAGTCAGCCAACTTTTAAGTCAGTCATAACCCCACAATATATGAATATAATTAAGGAACTTTTATATTACTCTAGAATCACTTTCTGAGAGTCTGTTTCTGATACCTACCACTTAGGTCGAGTTACTAAAAGAAAAACCGCACATGGAGATTCTAGTGTTACAGAAAACAGACTGGATCCTGACAAAAAAAAAAAAAAAAAAAAAAAAAAAAGGCACTCAGAGACCTTGGAGGATCTGAGATTTATTTCAGGCTAGCAGGCCCAGAAGAGAGTAAACTCTCAAGGTCTGAGCCCTGAGCACAGATAAAATGGGTATCTTGGACACTTGTACTTCCCTTTCTGTGCCATTCTTGTAGCCGTGGTTGGTGGGGCTAGGGGAAAGCCTGGAATGGCCATGGGACCGAGACTGGGATTCCCCCTGCTGCATGGGTCAGCCACATCAGAACACAGATTTTCCTTATCATTCCCCCCTTTGATGCCCCTTTAAACACCTGGTTTAGAGGACATCATTTTTATTATTTATGGGGTGATAGTGAGTGAGGAGCAACTGGAGTCTGACTTTTGCAGTGTGAGGAGTAATAAACCTGGTGAGACCATTAAAAATACAAGGACCAAATTCTACTGGGAAGAGAAGCATAAGGAGTAGGCCAATGATGGGGGCAAAACAAGGGAACTATTATGAGAGGGAATCTCATAAAGTCGCCTGCTGAAGTGCCTCCCACCACGGCCACTTATTCCTGCAATTGGGTCAGAGTTTCTCGACTACCCCCAACTTCTTAGCACAGAAACAACATTTTTCCTGTAAGAAGAGGCAGAGTTCCCCTTGTGCTGCTATGAGTCCAGTCCGCACCTGTTTTGGAGGACTACTAAAGCCAGCGAATCCAGCTGGAGCTGCAGGGCCAGGGCTGACTGAGTGAAGGTGGTGTTGAACAACTCCCCTGTGAGTTGTTGAGTTAGCCCCTGGTACTGAGCCTGTGATATCCCTAGGCCGGTGGCACCAAGGGCAGCTCCTGACATGACCCACAGGCTCACAAGAAGGGGAACAGCCATGGGGGAGCATCAGGGGTGGGTAAGAGGTTTCCATATAAGTGGAGCATCACTTCCAGGGAGAACTGAAAGTAGGGGTAAAAGACTGAAAGGAATGCATGTGTGGGGTGCCTCCCCCTGCTACCCTCACCCCTCACCGAGCCCGCTGAGGGGTGAGGCAAGCTAAAAGCAGTGAGGAGGAACAGCACACCAGGTAGCAGAAGACCAGGACCGAATGGGGTCAGGAAAACCATAGTGAAATGTTCTTAGGAGTAGACAGCAGAGGGCCAACAAAAGTGGGGGCCACAACCTTAGTTAGAGGGAGCCATTGTGGCTAGCCAGATAGCAGATAAAACTTGTGGACAAATAAAGGCAGTAAAACACCCAAGTCCATCCAATAAATGGAATTAATAGCTAGTCTTTGGGGTAAAGTCCAGTCAGAAGAGGCAACAGAGCCTGACCCCTAGGATGAGAAATATTGTGCTGGTGAGAGCAGGTGTCTATTAGTTGATGGGGTCTCATAGCACGTGAAGTTGGAGCATGTCTGTGGGTTTGGCTGGACTTTACACTGATGTAACTTCTTGTCCCAGTGATTTTTTTTTTTTTTTTTTTTTACTCTAGAGTGGTGAATCCACGGGGTGACACCAGAGACCTTAAGGACAGTGGGTGTGGTTAGAACAACAGTGTGAGACCCTGTCCACTGTGTTTGAGGGAGTTCCTTTTCCAATTTTTGACCCAGATTGAGTCTCCTGCCTAGAAGGAGTGCACCTGGGACCCTGAGGAGATTGGAGCCATCTTAATGGTATATCTTTGTAATTTATTTAGGGTGGCCTCCATGGCCTGAAGTTGTTTAAAATTTTTTTTTTTTAATCCACAATCTGATAAAAGTTTCCTGGAAGGCTCCCCAAGCAGAGGGGAGGCTGTCCATAAACTAATTTGAAAGGGGAGTAACCTAGCATCCTGACTGTGCAGTGGTTACACAAGAAGTCCAGGGATAACAGATCTGGCCATGGGAGGTTTGTCTCCTGACAAAACTTTGCTAAGGTTACCCTTAAAGTTGTGATTCATTTGCTCTACTTCTCTACTTTCCCTGAGCTTTGGGGTAGGTAGGCGGTGTGGAGCCTCCAGGTGATATTTTGAGACTTGGTCAGTATCTGTACCATATCTACTACAAATTCAGGCCCATTGGCATTATGGATTGTTATTGGCAGGCTGAACTGGGCCACAAACTCCCACAAGAGGACTTTGGTTACTTCCCGGCTTTGCTCCATCCTGGTCAGGAAGGCCTTGACCCATCCAGAGAATAGGCACATTATCATCACTAGGAGATATCTGAATCCCCTGCTCACCTACATGTCTGTGAAGTCTATTTCTAGAATTTTGACAGGGGTTACTCCCATTCTCTGGACACGTGGTGGAGACTATGGTGCAGGCTGAACCTTAATATTAGCACATGTTATTCATTGCTCACTGGTTGCTTGGCATAGTGCTGGCAGCTGACTGATGTAGGAGTGCTTTTTGAGGCAGACCTCTAATGCAGTTTTTCCAAGGTGGGTGAGTTGGGGGTATTTATTGACTGGATGCCTTCCTGTTGTTGTTGGGATGAAGATGTGCCTGTCTGGCATCTCTTACCTTTCTTTTCTTTCTTTCTTTTTTTTTTTTTTAAGTCAGGGTGGCCCCCTTATCCATGGCCCATTTTTTTTTTTCTTTTTAGTATATTGGGCACAGGGACTTCTTCTGGGGGTGTCAGGGTCATGGTGAAGAAAGGGGCTCAGTCCATGTCTTTTGGTTGTGGTTTTGGCATCCTTATCTGGCAGACGATTTCCCTGTGCTATGGGGTTTTCTCCTTTCTGGTGTCCCTTACAGTGCAGGATTGCTATTTCATTTCCAAGTCAGACAGCTTCAAGGAGTTTTGGTATCTTAACTTTGTTTTGGTTAGTCTTTTATACAGCAGTTAGAAGGCCCCTCTCCTTGTAGCTGGCTCCCTGTATATGCCCAGCAGCAAAGGCATGCCGAGAGTCAATGTGGATGTTGACCTGTTTGCCTTCCCTGAGGCTCAGGTTCGGACTAAGGCGTATAGTTCAGCCCATTGTGCTGACCATCCAGCTGGTAATGCCTTGCCTTATAGGACTTTATTGGTTGTGGTCACTGCATAGCACAGCTTTTTGGAACTTTTTTTTTTTTTTAAGATTTAATTTATTTGACACAGAAAGAGAGATCAGAAGTAGGCAAAGAGGCAGGCAGAGAGAGAGGAGGAAGAAGGCTCCCCAATGAGCAGAGATCCCGATGTGGGGATCTATCCCAGGACCCTGAGATCATGACCTGAACGCAAGGCAGAGGCTTAACCCACTGAGCCACCCAGGCACCACTTTTGGGTACCTTCTTGTAGGTAACTTCTGCCATCGTTGAACAGTGTGAGCTCTGGATTTTTTTTTTTAATTTTTTATTTTTTATAAACATATACTTTTATCCCCAGGGGTACAGGACTGTGAATCACCAGGATTACACACTTCACAGCACTCACCAAAGCACATACCCTCCCCAATGTCCATAATCCCACCCCCTTCTCCAAAACCCCCTCCCCCCAGCAACCCTCAGTTTGTTTTGTGAGATTAAGAGTCACTTATGGTTTGTCTCACTCCCAATCCCATCTTGTTTCATTGATTCTTCTCCTACCCACTTAAGCCCCCATGTTGCATAACCACTTCCTCATATCAGGGAGATCATATGATAGTTGTCTTTCTCCGCTTGACTTATTTCGCTAAGCATGATACGCTCTAGTTCCATCCATGTTGTCGCAAATGGCAAGATTTCATTTCTTTTGATGGCTGCATAGTATTCCATTGGGTATATATACCACATCTTCTTGATCCATTCATCTGTTGATGGACATCTAGGTTCTTTCCATAGTTTGGCTATTTTGGAGATTGCTGCTATAAACATTCGGGTGCACGTGCCCCTTTGGATCACTACATTTGTATCTTTAGGGTAAATACCCAATAGTGCAATTGCTGGGTCATAGGGCAGTTCTATTTTCAACATTTTGAGGAACCTCCATGCTGCTTTCCAGAGTGGCTGCACCAGCTTGCATTCCCACCAACAGTGTAGGAGGGTTCCCCTTTCTCCGCATCCTTGCCAGCATCTGTCATTTCCTGACTTGTTGATTTTAGCCATTCTGACTGGTGTGAGGTGATATCTCATTGTGATTTTGATTTGTATTTCCCTGATGCCGAGGGATATGGAGCACTTTTTCATGTGTCTGTTGGCCATCTGCATGTCTTCTTTGCAGAAATGTCTGTTCATGTCCTCTGCCCATTTCTTGATTGAATTATTTGTTCTTTGGGTGTTGAGTTTGCTAAGTTCTTTATAGATTCTGGACACTAGTCCTTTATCTGATATGTCGTTTGCAAATATCTTCTCCCATTCTGTCAGTTGTCTTTTGATTTTGTTAACTGTTTCCTTTGCTGTGCAAAAGCTTTTGATCTTGATGAAATCCCAATAATTCATTTTTGCCCTTGCTTCCCTTGCCTTTGACGTTGTTCCTAGGAAGATGTTGCTGCGGCTGAGGTCGAAGAGGTTGCTGCCTGTGTTCTCCTCAAGGATTTTGATGGATTCCTTTCGCACATTGAGGTCCTTCATCCATTTTGAGTCTATTTTTGTGTGTGGTGTAAGGAAATGGTCCAATTTCATTTTTCTGCATGTGGCTGTCCAATTTTCCCAGCACCATTTATTGAAGAGGCTGTCTTTTTTCCATTGGACATTCTTTCCTGCTTTGTCGAAGATTAGTTGACTGTAGAGTTGAGGGTCTATTTCTGGGCTCTCTATTCTGTTCCATTGATCTTTGGGTCTGTTTTTGTGCCAGTACCATGCTGTCTTGATGATGACAGCTTTGTAATAGAGCTTGAAGTCCGGAATTGTGATGCCACCAACGTTGGCTTTCTTTTTCAATATCCCTTTGGCTATTCGAGGTCTTTTCTGGTTCCATATAAATTTTAGAATTATTTGTTCCATTTCTTTGAAAAAGATGGATGGTACTTTGATAGGAATTGCATTAAATATGTAGATTGCTTTAGGTAGCATAGACATTTTCACAATATTTATTCTTCCAATCCAGGAGCATGGAACATTTTTCCATTTCTTTGTGTCTTCCTCAATTTCTTTCATGAGTACTTTATAGTTTTCTGAGTATAGATTCTTTGCCTCTTTGGTTAGGTTTATTCCTAGGTATCTTATAGTTTTGGGTGCAATTGTAAATGGGATTGACTCCTTAATTTCTATTTCTTCTGTCTTGCTGTTGGTGTAGAGAAATGCAACTGATTTCTGTGCATTGATTTTATATCCTGACACTTTATTGAATTCCTGTATATGTTCTAGCAGTTTTGGAGTGGAGTCTTTTGGGTTTTCCACATATAGTATCATATCATCTGTGAAGAGTGATAATTTGACTTCTTCTTTGCCAATTTGGATGCCTTTAATTTCCTTTTGTTGTCTGATTGCTGAGGCTAGGACCTCTAGTACTATGTTGAATAGCAGTGGTGATAATGGACATCCCTGCCGTGTTCCTGACCTTAGCGGAAAAGCTTTCAGTTTTTCTCCATTGAGAATAATATTTGCGGTGGGTTTTCATAGATGGCTTTGATGATATTGAGGTATGTGCCCTCTATCCCTACACTTTGAAGAGTTTTGATCAGGAAGGGATGCTGTACTTTGTCAAATGCTTTTTCAGCATCTATTGAGAGTATTATATGGTTCTTGTTCTTCCTTTTATTGATGTGTTGTATCACATTGACTGATTTGCGGATGTTGAACAAACCTTGCAGCGCTGGAATAAATCCCACTTGGTCGTGGTGAATAATCCTTTTAATGTACTGTTGAATCCTATTGGCTAGTATTTTCGTGAGAATTTTTGCATCTATATTCATCAAGGATATTGGTCTATAGCTCTCTTTTTTGATGGGATCCTTGTCTGGTTTTGGGATCAAGGTGATGCTGGCCTCATAGAATGAGTTTGGAAGTTTTCCTTTCCTTTCCTTTCCTTTCTATTTTTTGGAAGAGTTTCAGGAGAATAGGAATTAGTTCTTCTTTAAATGTTTGGTAGAATTCCCCGGGGAAGCTGTCTGGCCCTGGGCTTTTGTTTGTTTGGAGATTTTTAATGACTGTTTCAATCTCCTTGCTGGTTATGGGTCTGTTCAAGCTTTCTATTTATTCCTGGTTCAGTTGTGGTAGTTTATATGTTTGTAGGAATGCATCTATTTCTTCCGTATTGTCAAATTTATTGGCGTAGAGTTGCTCATAGTATGTTCTTATAATAGTTTGTATTTCTTTGGTGTTAGTTGTGATCTCTCCTCTTTCATTCATGATTTTATTTATTTGGGTCCTTTCTCTTTTCTGTTTGATAAGTCGGGCCAGGGGTTTATCAATTTTATTAATTCTTTCAAAGAACCAGCTCCTAGTTTCGCTGATTTCCTATTTCATTGATTTCTGCTCTGATCTTTATGATTTCTCTTCTCCTGCTGGGCTTAGGTTTCTTTCTTGTACTTTCTCCAGCTCCTTTAGGTGTATGGTTAGGTTGTGTACCTGAGACCTTTCTTGATTCTTGAGAAAGGCTTGTACCGCTATATATTTTCCTCTCGGGACTGCCTTTGCTGTGTCCCACAGATTTTGAACCGTTGTATTATCATTATCATTTGTTTCCATGATTTTTTTCAATTCTTCTTTAATTTCCCGGTTGACCCATTCATTCTTTAGAAGGATGCTGTTTAGTCTCCATGTATTTGGGTTCTTTCCAAACTTCCTTTTGTGGTTGAGTTCTAGCTTTAGTGCTTTGTGGTCTGAAAATATGCAGGGAACGATCCCAATCTTTTGATACCAGTTGAGTCCTGATTTAGGAACGAGGATGTGATCTATTCTGGAGAATGTTCCATGTGCACTAGAGAGGAATGTGTATTCTATTGCTTTGGGATGAAATGTTCTGAATATATCTGTGATGTCCATCTGGTCCAGTGTGTCGTTTAAGGCCTTTATTTCCTTGCTGATCTTTTGCTTGGATGATCTATCCATTTCAGTGAGGGGAGTGTTAAAGTCCCCTACTATTATTGTATTATTGTTGATGTGTTTCTTTGATTTTGTTATTAATTGGTTTATATAGTTGGCTGCTCCCACGTTGGGGGCATAGATATTTAAAATTGTTAGATCTTCTTGTTGGACAGACCCTTTGAGTATGATATAGTGTCCTTCCTCATCTCTTATTATAGTCTTTCGCTTAAAATCTAATTGATCTGATATAAGGATTGCCACTCCTGCTTTCTTCTGATGTCCATTAGCATGGTAAATTCTTTTCCACCCCCTCACTTTAAATCTGGAGGTGTCTTCGGGCTTAAAATGAGTTTCTTGTAGGCAACATATAGATGGGTTTTGTTTTTTTAGCCATTCTGATACCCTGTGTCTTTTGACAGGGGCATTTAGCCCATTAACATTCAGGGTAACTATTGAGAGATATGAATTTAGTGCCATTGTATTGCCTGTAAGGTGACTGTTACTGTATATGGTCTCTGTTCCTTTCTGATCTACCACTTGTAGGCTCTCTCTTTGCTTAGAGGACCCCTTTCAGTATTTCCTGTTGAGCTGGTTTGGTGTTTGCAAATTCTTTCAGTTGTTGTTTGTCCTGGAAGCTTTTAATCTCTCCTTCTATTTTCAATGATAGCCTAGCTGGATATAGTATTCTTGGCTGCATGTTTTTCTCGTTTAGTGCTCTGAAAATATCATGCCAGCTCTTTCTGGCCTGCCGGGTCTCTGTGGATAAGTCAGCTGCCAATCTAATATTTTTACCATTGTATGTTACAGACTTCTTTTCCCGGGCTGCTTCCAGGATTTTCTCTTTGTCACTGAGACTTGTAAATTTTACTATTAGGTGACGGGGTGTGGGCCTATTCTTATTGATTTTGAGGGGCGTTCTCTGAACCTCCTGAATTTTGATACTCGTTCCCTTTGCCATATTGGGGAAATTCTCCCCAATAATTCTCTCCAGTATACCTTCTGCTCCCCTCTCTCTTTCTTCTTCTCCTGGAATCCCAATTATTCTAATGTTGTTTCGTCTTATGGTGTCACTTATGTCTTGAATTCTCCCCTCATGGTCCAGTAGCTTTTTGTCCCTCTTTTGCTCAGCTTCTTTATTCTCTGTCATTTGGTCTTCTATATCACTAATTCTTTCTTATGCCTCATTCATCCTAGCAGTGATTGCCTCCATTTTTTATTGCACCTCATTAATAGCTTTTTTGATTTCAACTTGGTTAGATTTTAGTTCTTTTATTTCTCCAGAAAGGGCTTTTATATCTCTCGAGAGGGTTTCTCTAATATCTTCCATGCCTTTTTCAAGCCCGGCTAGAATTTTGAGAATTGTCATTCTGAACTCTAGATCTGACATATTACCAATGACATATTGATTAGGTCCCTAGCCTTCGGTACTGCCTATTGTTCTTTTTTTTGAGTTGAATTTTTCCGTCTTGTCATTTTGTCCAGATAAGAGTATATGAAGGAGCAAGGAAAATACTAAAAGGGTGGCAACAACCCCAGGAAAATATGCTTTAACCAAATTAGAAGAGATCCCAAATCGTGAGGGGGGAGAAAGGGAATAAAAAAAGGTTCAAAAAGGAAGAAAGAAAAAAAATGAAAAAAGAAAAAAAAAGAAAAGAAAAGAATTAAGAAAACAAAACAAATAAGAAAAATATAAAAAAGAAAAAATATATATATATTGGATAAACTTGTTAAAAAACGTTAAAAAAGAAAAAGGTAAAAGTTAAAAAAAAATTACCAGAAGGCGAGAAAAAAACAAAAAATGAAAAAGAAAAAAATTAAATTAACTGCAAGACTAAAAAAAATCACAGGTAAAAAGCCATGAGTTCCGTGCTTTGCTTTCTCCTCCTCTGGAATTCTGCTGCTCTCTTTGGTATTGAAAGCGCACTCCTTGGTAGGTGAACTTGGTCTCTGCTGGATTTCTTGTTTATCTTCTGGGGGAGAGGCCTGGTGTAGTAATTTTCAAGTGTCTTTGCCCCAGGCGGAATTGCATTGCCCTTACCTGGGGCCGGGATGAGTAATCCGCTTGGGTTTGCTTTCAGGAGCTTTTGTTCCCTGAGCGCTTTCTGCAGAGTTCCAGAGGATGGGAATACAAATGGCGGCCTCCTGGTCTCCAGCCTGGAGGAGCCGAGAGCCCAGGGCCCCACTCCTCAGTGTGCCCTCAGAGAACAGTGCCCAGTTACTCCCGTCTCCCTGACCTACGGCCGGGCTCCGATCTCACCGAGCCTGCGACTGGTTCAAGGTAACACCGAGCTGTGAGCTTACTGTCGGCTCTGTCTCTGTAGCTGGCTTTCCTGTTCCAATACCCGCAAGCTCTGCGACACTCAGACACCCCCGATCCTTCTGTGACCCTGCGGGACCTGAGGCCACGCTGACCCCGCGTGGGCTTCGCCCCGGTTTAGCCTCTGGAGCGATGTCCCTCAGCGGAACAGACTTTTAAAAGTACTGATTTTGTGCTCCGTTGCTCAGCCCCTTGCTGGGAGCCGGCCACTCCCCCCGGGTCTATCTTCCCGTCGCTTTGGATTCACTTCTCCGCGGGTCCTACCTTTCAAAAAGTGGTTGTTTTTCTGTTTCCAGAATTGCTGTTCTTCTTCTCTTCGATCTGCCGATGGATTTTCAGGTGTTTGCAATCTTTAGATAAGCTATCTAGCTGATCTCCGGCTAGCTGAATTAGTCTCAGCCTGCCACTTCTCCACCATCTTGACTCGGTTTTTCCGAGCTCTGGATTTTTTATGGCTTGATCCCATAAGTCTGGACGGCTCATATAGACTTTATCAGTTACTTTGGAGCAGTTATGGTCTGGTTCTCCCTCTTCCTTGGGGAGAAAGTTTTCTGGGTTTAGTGTCCTTACTGTTCTAAGGGTGATCCATGGATTCTTGAAGAGGAGCCCTTGGTATTGTGCTAGCTGAGAGTTGGATAGGAAGCGGTGCCCTTGTGTATTCATGAGGCTATTAACTGCATGAGGGACCTTGACATTAAGTTCTTTTCTGTCTCCTTGATGAGTATAACAGTGGCTGCTAATGCATTCAGGCACAGTAGCCATCCTGCTACCATGGAGCCCAGTCTTTTTTACAGCTATGTAACTGGCTGTTGTCAGGGCCCAGCAGTCTGGGTGAGTACCGTGGGGCTATTTTATTTCATGTACAAAGAGATTGGAAGGTTTTTTTTTTTAATATTTGGTCCAGGGCTAGGGCCCACCTCAGGGCAGCTTTTATCTCCGTGAAGGTGAATTCTGCTTTTTTAGTCTAAGCAGGGAGTTCTCGATTTAGTCCCCCAAGTGTTTACAGAGGGGTCTTGCTATTGCCAAGAACTCAGGAATCTAGATGCAGCAGAATCCTATAGCCCCCAGGAATTCTTATAGGCCCCTCTTTGTCTGGGGTGTGGCCACGAGATGATGACTCCCCCACCTCCCGCCCTAGTTTGTTTTCCCCAGCTTGGGTAAGGAGGAAACTTAGATAACATACTGTTGTTGACAGATTTGTGCCTTTTTCCATGAGACTCCCATATTCTGAGTCTGAGAGGAGCTGTTGGGTTTTGTGCCTTTTGTGCAGTCACTGGTGAGGAGGAGGTCATCTACATATTGGAAGAGGGTACATGGATTTGGGAGCTTTGGGTTCAGGGAAATGGCTACCTTGTTGATGGCCTGTAGGTCTTGGACTGGCCCTGGCTTCTTAACTAGCAGGAGTGGGGTATCTCAGGCCAATTGGTACTTTTTAAAGTTCTTTTTAAAATCTTTTTTAAGTCTGACAGATGTTTAAAAATCTGCCCAGATTTTAGCTTTTTGTTGGAGAACGTATTGTCTTTGCCTCTGTGATTGGGCTCCCAGGATCAGTTTAAAAATGGTAGGGGCCTGATTCTGAGCTAGTTCAGGTGGGTTGTCCTAGTCCATACTGAAGGTGAGCCTGAACTCTGGCGGGTCATTTGGCTGGGCCTGAGTGTGGAATAGCCTTCACATTTTTTTTTCCCTTGGTGTGATAATTGCTAGTACCAGAGAACTGTTTAATTGGAGGCTGGTATGCCCAGTGGGTTCAAAATTTATTTGAGCCCCAAGCTTAGAGAGTATATCTCGGCCCAGCAGAGGGGTGGGGCAATCAGGTAGTTAAAGTAATTCGTGTTGGACCTTGTGGCGCTTGAGTTTACACTAACTAGTCTGGCAAAAGGGCTGTTGTATTGCCCGTGTCGTGGTAGCCCCGATGATGGTCACAGTCCTTTTGCTGAAAGAGGCCACTGGGGAGTTTACAACAGAGTGCTTGGCCCCAGTGTGAACCATGAAAGTCACTGGTTGGCTTCTTATTTTTATTCTGACTGTGAGCTCATGGGGGCCAAGGAAAAGAGAACCCAGTCCTCTTCAGTCTGAGTCTATTTCCACAAAGCCTGTAAGGTCCCCTTTTCAGGGTTTTTCTTTGTAGCGGCTGGGCTTTTGAGCCTTTTCCTGGTTGGGACATAACTTTTTTTTTTTTAAACCCCCCCCCTTTTTTAATAGTAGGCCCAATGATCCCTGGCCAAGGGGGCTTGGGGTTCCCTTTTTGGTGGTTGGGGTCTCTCCGCCTTATAGACCTGCCAACAGGGCCACTCTGAAAACTCTTTCCCAGAATGAACAGGTGGACTTATGTGTCCAGTTGAGGGGGTCAGTGGTAGAGAAATGTTGATAATACATTGTGGATTGGCTGGGCTGGACTGTCCAGTCTTTATTGTGCCTCTCAGGTTCTTGCTTTTCTTATATTGGCATTTGGAGGGTGCTTGGCCTAGCCTGGGGCACAGCCTGGCTGTTGGTCCTGGAGAAAGTGGGTCCTCTGGGCCTGGGGTGCTGGGGAAACTGATGGCAGTGGGGTGTCTGGAGCTGGAGTGGGGCCGGGTGTAGAGGACTTTGGGGATGTATACGAAGGGGGCAGGATCAATTTAGCCTTGGGCTTTCTGACTAGGATCTGTGGAGGATGGGGCTTCTGTTGGTTTTTTTGGGCCACTTGGATGAGGCAATTAAGACCCTGGCCTGTCCTTGCCTATTGCAAGCAAATTGCACTGGTCAGAGTCTCCTGGCTCTCCTGATACAATTTGTCACACCCAATGAACTGTTGGGACATGTAGTGTCCCTTCTGAAGGCCATCTCACATTAAAGATGGGCCATTCTAACTTGCATAGGGTTTTCAATTTGCCAGGATGCATCTTAACTCCATAGTCTTTTGAAAACTCCTGTCTGAAATTTTGATCATACAGTCTAGGACTATAGGTTTACTCTGCTTTGATCCCATAGTGATGCTCCCATGTGTGGCGGCACAGAGACAGACAAAGTGTGGGTGCCCCTCCAGAGGAGACACCAATCAGATATCTGTCTGTCCACCCTCCAGGAGGAGACTTGGGTGTCCCTTAGCCATAGTGAGTCCTTATAAACCTCTTATGAAAAGTCTAAGGGGAGGGGTGCCTGGGTGGCTCAGTGGGTTAAGCCTCTGCCTTCTGCTCAGGTCATGATTTCAGGGTCCTGGGATCAAGCCCCACATCAGGCTCTCTGCTCAGTGGAGAACATGCTTTACCCCTCTACCTCTCTGCCTACTTGTGATCTCTCTCTCTGTCAAATAAATAAATACAATCTTAAAAAAAAAAAAAAGTCTAAAGGGCTTGCCTTAGACCGTATAAGGTCACCACAGAAACAGGTTGGGGCCCACTCAGATTCCGTAGTCTCCAAGACCATGGATTCAAGGATCAGTTGGCCTCATAAACCAGGTCAAACTGCATATTCATTCATGCATTCCCACTGAAGTTATTACAGTTCTTCCCCCTCTTTGGGAGGCCTTGACCTGTGGAATTCCTTTTGGAAGTTCCTTTCTGTTCCCACTTTTGGGGGATTCTTAACCTGAGGGATCTCCCTTTCTGGGAAACCGTATCTGTGGAATTCCTTTTATAAATTCCTTTCTGATCCCCCTTTTGGGAGTTTCTCCCTCTCTGGGAGGCCCTACCGATGAGACCTTGGAAGTCTCTGGGAAATGATCAATCTTCTGCTTCCACCTTGAGGGGTGCATCTGACTGGTCCTGGGGCCCCAAGCCTTACTGGAATCCAATGTCAGAACCAGGTCCTCTCCTACCAAGTCTCCTTTGAATCCAGCTGGAACAGTGGAGCGGGACCAATCTGAGGTGACCTAGTGGGAGACTGCCATCTCTGTAATGATCCCTTGTTCCATCACTGCCCCTCTGTGGCCCCCAAACTGGTGGCAACATGGGCCAGCATTGTTAGGTTTCCTGGTCAGAGAATCAAATGTTATGGGATGTGGACTGGATCTTGGCCAAGAAAACCAAGTGGCATTTGGAGACCTTGTAGGATCAGAGATTTATTTCATGCTAGCAGGCCTAGAAGAGAGTAATCTCTCAAGGTCTGAGCACCAAGCACAAAGGGGTATACACATTTGTACTTTCCTTTCTCTGCCACTCTTGCAGCAGTGGCCAGTGGGGCTAGGGAAAAGCCTGGAATGGCCCTAGGTCTGTGCCTGGGATTCCCCTGCTGGATTGGTCAGCCACCTCAGAACACAGATTTTCCTTATCACTAGCTCAAAGGATTTATTTAGTCGATGCCCTCAAATAAAATGGGAGTGGAGTTGGGGAAGCAAGATAAGGCAGAGGTATAAGCTAAACACAAATTACCCTCAGTTGGAAACTAGCTTTAGTCTGACATGGCGGGGAAGCTCTAGATCATTCCCATATTTCATTTCAGCTTTCAGTGGATCCGTGGCTCTTCTTCATCCTGCCAGGATCCAGGTTAAAAAAAAAAATATATATATATATATATATATATATATATATATATATATATATATATATATATTCTCCAGACTTAAGCACAAGAAAAAGAAAAAAAACAAAAAACAAAAACAACAACAACAAAAAAAACCAGTCACTTGACTGTCCCTTAAAACTTCCACTCCCAAAAGGCTTTCTTTCACATAGCAAGTTATATGGCCATGCCTGATGTCAAATTGGGTGAAAAGTGTTTCTCCTACAGAAAACCCCTACCTAGGAATAGGAGTTAAATGGAATCATAATTCAGTTTCCATAGTTCATATATTTGGCTAAAAAATATTTGCTTATCACATGCAGAAAAGTCACCCTCTCCCAAAAGAGCTAAAGATCCCATTAATCACATCACCAGAATTATTATGTATGTGTATATATATTATATATACGTGTGTGTGTGCGTGTCCCAGTTTTCAAAGGGGTAGAGTTTCCTTCTTCACCTCCTCACCTCCTCCTCCTTTTTCCTCCTTCTCCTTTATCCTTGATCCTGGAGCAAATCTTTTCCATCTAATGTTTTTCATGGTCCTTGAATGTACTTTATTTGATGTTTCCACAGGCCATATCTCAAGAAAATTTTGGAGAATAATCCTTCTCTGGGAGCAGAAGAGCTTTCTCATAATGTTTCCTGTCCATAGGAGATCTGAGTGCCCAAGGACCATACCAGATTTTTTAAGTCATAGTCTCTTTTAGTCAAAGTTGTTGGTTCTCTTGATAGTACAGGTTATTTATTTATTTATTTATACGAAAAGATAGTGAACTTTTTATCTATTTGATTTCAAGCTACTACAATGTACCAATAAGAACACCAATAAATCTTCATGAGATTTTCCTTTCACTCTGGGCTTGAAGGCAGCTCTGTTGAGCTTCCATGGAAGTAAAAAGCTTTTACATGGAAGTAAAAAGCTTCCATGAAAGGCCTCCTAACTTAGTCTCTCCTCAGACATTTTATGTAACTGAAAGGATTTAGTTGAGACTGCATTAGTGGATTCAGAGGATTTTTTGTCTTAAAAACTTTAGTGGATATAATCTTGAAGTAGTGCTTGCTTGAGACTGAGTTTATTTATTTTCTTTTAAGTTGTCCAAGTGCTTTCTTAGTTTATCTTTTACCATTTGGAATTGAGAAGCTTTTTATGATGTAACACTTTAAGTCCTAGCATTTGGTGACTCTCTGTTTCTTCTTTTTTTCTGCTTGCTAAGTGGCCAGTCATTCCTGAATGCCTCATTTTCTAGGAATATTTGTCAATATGTATAACAATAAGAAAATAATGTTAACAACTTTCTGGTTTCTCATTCCTTCTCTTAAATTTACAAGTTAATTAAAGAAAAACACTAGCAAACAATGAGTGCTGTGATCTATTTACAGGGATTGAACTGATCCCTTTCAGGACTTCAAGCTGTTAGAAAGCTGGATTCTTGTCAAGGTAATCACTTTTTGTCTTATGGTGTAGATCTTATAGAATCTCATTTTAAATTATAGTGAGTTTACAGGGACATCACCCACATAATGAACCTAAAACTGCACCAGTCTAGGACTATGAAAATCCGTAATTCAAAATTATGAAAATAAGTGATGCTTATAAAAATGTTCAGCAAATATTAATCATATATATTTTTAGAAATGCCTGGATTTTAGAAATGCCTGGATTAATCAATTGGTTGATGATTTAAATGTCTTTTGTGTCCTATGTGGAATTTCTGTGGCTTTACTTGTCTACTTTCCAACTTTTTATATTTACTACTTGACATGTCAAAGAGTTTCGTTCTAGGGAATCAAACTCTCTCTTACAGTGGGATATCAATTCTCTATGCTTATGTGTGCACTTTCCATCATGCTTTGCTTTTGTGTATAGTTTCTATTTTCTTGTTAATATGGTTATTTGAAAAACATCTGTTCTTTTTTGTTTCTTATTTTGTTTCTTATTTCCTTCATTGTTTTAAATTTTGACATAAAATCATATATTTTTAAATAATTCAATTTTCTTTTGTGCCTTTCAGCAGTTTTAAGAAACAATGTCCAAATTAGCATTCCCTTCTCTTTTGCACATCATTTTATCTTTACTATTCTTCCAAATTTAAATGTGCTTACATCATTAGTGATATTTTATTATAATTTCTGTATTCCTTCTGCATAATAGAATATTTATTCTTATAGCTGCTCTTTTACAGAATCTTTTGTCATGAGATATATGTAGAGGCAAGACAGCCTCATGTTACACTTTAGAATGTTGCTTACTCACAATAAATAATGCTTAAATGTAATTAATAATGTTAAATGGTATTAAAATTGTTAAAGTATGTTTCTTCAGAATTCTAAAAAAAATTGAACAAAGCAGTTGAAAAATTTAACCTCTTAGAAATGTTAAATATGTGTACCATTCTCTGCATGAGTGATTAATAATATTTTAAAAATAAATAATATTAAGGGCACCTGGGTGGCTCAGTGGGTTAAAGCTTCTGCCTTAAGCTCAGGTCATGATCCCAGGGTCCTAGGATAGAGCCCCTACATCAGGCTCTCTGCTCTGCAAGGAGCCTGCTTCCTCCTCTCGCTCTGCCTGCCTCTCTGCCTACTTGTGATCTCTTTCTGTTAAATAAATAAATAAAATCTTTAAAAATAAATAAATAAATAAATAATATTAAAAGATGAGATTTCTGCCTTTCTTGTATTATATTTTGACTAAAAATCTAAGATTAAGAATTACTTTTATGGACTAATTATTTATATATTATATTGCTTTTGATGGAATTAAATCCTAGAGAACAGATATCATGTCTACAAAGACTAGAGAAGCATACCATTATACTGAAGTATAATAATTTAGAATCATAATTTTTAATTGGTTGGACTTATACTGCCTGATTTCTAGATCTCTTATTAAAGTGTACATTTGTGAAAATTAGATGAATAAATTTATAAAAGACACAAGTACTTAAAACCTTTAAAGTTAATACCATTATTTTCTTTTTTCATGTTTTTATTTAAATTCCAGTTAGTTAATATACAGTGTGATATTAATTTCAGGAGTAGAATTCAGTGATTCATCACTTACATATAACACCCAGCTCTTGTCACAAGTGCCCTCCTTAATACCCATCACTCATTTGGCCCATCCCTTACCCACCTCCCCTCCAGCAACCCTCAGTTTGTTCTCTATAGTTAAGTGTCTGTTTTCTGGTTTACCTCTCTTTCCCCCCTCTATGTTCATGTTTTTCCTCTATGTTTTGTTTCTTTGTTCCTTAAATTCCACATATGTGTGAAATCATATGGTATTTGTCTTTTTCTGACTGACTATAAGAATACTATTTTAATTTAAACAATTAAATGTTTAAAAGTCTTACTATTTTAAAAAGCACAAGTTTAAAAATAAAGTATAATTTAAAAATAAGGTATAATTTAATAAGAATAGTGGCTCCGGCATTTACAAGATTAGATCAGTTGCTTATTTACTCTTGGTTTCTGTTTCCAAATTGCAAACCTTGCTTAAAACCACCAACAGGATCATTATGAGGAATAAAAGTGGAATATAAAGGTATCAGTAACTGACAGTTATCATTATTTTATTTACTACCATATCTAATATATATTTAAGAACAAAGTGGGTATAAATAAGGTGAGAAATGAAAAAAAAAACTACAATATCCATTGTATAGTTTCATTTTAAAAATTGCTTTACTTTTCTATTGTCTTGTTATTTTTTTCATTGGACATTTGAGAGACAAGATGCAGAACTGCATGGCCCATTAGCCAATTCAAGGAGGCCTTGTTTTATTTCCTAATGTGCTTTATGACATATCACACTGATATCTCTTGAGTTCCTCTTCTCCTATGGCTTTCTAGAACCATAAAATGGAAACACATTTAAAATCAAATGATATTATTTCCAAATAGTTTAGTATCTCTCTTCTGGAGTTACTTCTACATCTCATAACTCACTTATGGCCATTGCTATTATAATTTAAAGCTATCACAATATATTCTGCAATATCTTCAATAGTACTTTGGCAAGAAAAAGTAAAAACATGTACACCCACATACGTACTCTCTTAACAAAACTTAGAAAGATTCTGGTAAGAAGTCTATCTATTTCCATATCTATTTGTGTCTTAGAAAGCAAACCAGACAATAGCAAAATAACAATATCACAGTTAGAAGTAAGTTTTTTCTATGTTTAAGTTCTAGTTTGAAGAGGAAAAATTTAGTTTATATATAAGGAATTCAAAAAAAGTTCTGACTTGATAAATGTTTTTAATGGTTTGGGAAGATGGCAGAATAGAAGAATCCTGAGCTCTCTACATCCTGTGTTTACAACTAGATATCCACATCCAAATTAACAAGCCAGAGAGTGATCCAAAGATTAGCAGAACAAACCCCACAACTAAATATAGAGAAGAAGCTGCATCTGAAAAGTAAGGAAGGTCAGAAAGGAAGCAGCCCACAGGAGGGAGGGTGCTATGAACAGAAAGGGTAAAGAAACAGTCCTCACACCAGGAAGCCCACATGAGAAGTCTAATCCCCCATAACATTTGACTTTATAAAAAGGGATGAGTTTGTATAACCAGTGAAAGTTGGGTCCTGGAGCTTTAAAAGTCAGCTGGCTCAGCACTAGGCAAGCTAGGAGGATGAGTGATAACAGGGTCATTGCCCATAAATGGAGTAGATGTGTGGAGATGCAACGTAAAAATGACAACTTACATAACACCAGGGGCAAAGAGGAGACAGGTCTATTTAAACTGATTTTAGGGTGTGATTGCCGGACTTCTCAGGGAAGAAAGGAACTGGCAAGCTCCTTTTCCTCCCCTGTCCTCCAGCATAAACATAGGGCCACCTGAAGGAGGCAGGGCTGTATAAATACTTGCTACCTAACCTGCTGGCAGTGCATCAAGACCATGAATTCCTTCTGAAGCCTCACCCACTTCAAGGCTCATAGCTTCAGCCTTGGCTCAGGGCAAATTATATTAAAGCTGTACATCTACCCTGTCCAGCCATCCAGTGCGCAGTTGCCATCCCACACCTCACCCATCTGCTATACCTTGCCCAGCTACCAGTATGCTCTGCACCCAGATGTGTGCCTATTGGCACCCCCATACACAGCCCTCAGCTGTAACTATGCTTTAGAGATCAGGTCTAGGGCTAGTTGCCCAGTGCAAATTTTGCTAACATTGCTGCATCACCCATAAGTTCCCTAGTGGACATGTCCCCTCAGGGATGGCCTGTCTGGGTCCCACTAATACTGCAGAGAGCAAGCACAAACCACAATAGGCAAAGAATCAATGCAAATACCTACATTGAAAGGAAGAATGACTCAGATACAACAGCAGAATGCAAGCAACACACATAGGATACTCTCCTGAAGTGCCAGGTTTTGATGAACAGAGGACACTGAACTGCAGGGCATTCCCCTAATTATCATTTATAAAGTCACTACTGTCAAGAGCAGACCTAGCTAACTTTCCTAATACACAGTAACAGACACTGAGAGGCAGACAAAATAAGAAGACAGAGAAATATGCCCCAAATGAAACAAACAAACAAACAAGCAAACAAACAAAAACACAGAAATTCACAGGAGATCTAAACAAAATGAAGGTAAATAATATGCCTGATACAGAATTTGAAGTAATAATCATAAAGAAACTCACTGGACTTAAGGGTGGAGGACATCAGTGAGACCCTTACAAATAGATAAAAATAATATCAGAGCTCAATAAATGAGATAAAAAAATACACTAGATAGCACAAATCATGGACTACAGTAAGATGAGATGCTAATTAGTGACCTACAGTATAGAGTAATGGAAAGCAGTCAAGCTGAAAAGGTGAAAGACAAGCAAAATATAGCATAATAAGAGTAGACTTAGAGAATTCTGACTCAACCAAGCATAATAACATTTGAATTATAGGGATCCTAGGAAGAGAAGAGAGAGAAACAGGAACAGAAAATGTATTTGAAGAAATAATAGCTGAAAACTTTCCAAATCTGGGGAGGGAAATAAGAGATCCAGATTCAGGAGGCACAGAAATCCTTCAACAAATTCAACCCAAGGAGGTCCACACCAAGACACATAGTTATTAAAATGACAGCGCTGATAAAGAATAACCTTAAAGGCTACAAGAGAAGAGAAGAAAGTTATTTACAAAGGAAACACCTAAGGCTATCAGCTGATTTTTCAGCAGAAACTACGCTAGAAGAAAGTGGCATGATATATTTAAAGTGCTGAAAGAGTGAAATGTGCAGCTAAGAATACTCTACTCATTAAGGGTGTCATGCAAAATACAAAGAGAGATAAAGATAAAGATAAAAAGAGTATCTGAGACAAACAGGTTAGTTCATGGCCACTAAAACAATCTAAAAGAAATGTTAAAAAGGACCCTTTGAGTGGAAAAGACCATAAGTGCAATTATGAATAGCAGGGAATGGAAAAGTAGTACAAACAAATATTGCACTGTAATAAATCAGTTAGGGAACTCAAAAATAAAAGGTTTTACATGTTTACATTGTATACCTAAAATATATGTATATGTGTGGTGCAGGAGGGAGGGAGTTCAAAAATAGTTTAAATTTAACTGGCTATCAAGTCAATATAGACTGCTATATTCAGATGTTATATATAAAAATAATGGTAACCAAAAATAAAAAAAAACTCTAATAGATATGCAAAGAAAAAAGAGAAAGGAATACAAGTATGTTACTAAAGAAAACCAGCAAGCCATGAAATGAACAGAAGAAGAAAAAAGATCAGAAAAACTACAAAAAAGAACCACAAAATAAGTAACAAAATGGCAATAAATACATATTAATCAATAATTACTTTGAATGCAAAAGGACTAAATGCCCCAATTGTAGGGTGACTGAGTGGATAAAAAAAATTAAAATAAGACCAATCTGTATGCTGAATACAAGAGAATCATTTTAGACCTAATGACATCAGCAGAGTGAAAGTGAGAAAATGGAGAAACACTTAACATGAAAAACAGAAACATGCAAAATGGAGAAACACTTAAAAGAACACCAAAGTAGCAATACTTATATTGGACAACATGAGCTTTAAAACAAAGAGTATACAAGGCAAAGAGGATACTATGTAATAATCTTTCAATAGTTTGGTTAATGTGGATATTACTGCTACAAACTTTGGGGTGCAGGTGTTTTTTAGAATCACTATATTTTCATCTTTGTGATAAATAGCCAGTCGTCCAATTGCTGGGTCATAGGGTAGCTCTATTTTCAACTTTGGGAGGTAACTCCATACTGTTTTCCAGAGTGGCTGTACCAGCTTGCATTCCTGCCAACAGGGTAATTAGGCTCACTTTTCTCCACGTACTTGTCAACATTTGTACTTTCCTGACTTGTTAATTTTAGCCATTCTGACTGGTGTGAGGTGGTATCACGTTGTGGTTTTTATTTGAATTTTTCTGGTGCCAAGTGATGTTGAGCACTTTTTCATGTGTCTGTTGGCCATTTGGATGTCTTTTTGGAGAAATGTCTGTTCATGTCTTCTGCCCATTTCTTGATTGGATTATTTGTTCTTTGGGTGTTAATTTTGATAAGTTATTTATATATTTTAGATAATAGCCTTTTATCTGATATGTCATTTGGAAATAATTTCTCCCATTCTACAGGTTGCCTTTTGATATTGTTGACTGTACACTTTGCTGTGAAAAAGGTTTTTATCTTGATGAAGTCCCAATAGTTCATTTTTGCCTTTGTTTCCCTAAACTTTGGATACATGTCTAGCAAGAAGTTGCTGCAGCTGGTGTCACAGAGATTGCTGCCCATATTCTCCTCTAGGATTTTGATGGATTCCTGTATCACATGTAGGACTTTCATCCATTTTGAGTCCGTTTTTGTGTATGGTGTAAAGAAATGATCCAGTTTCATTCTTTGGCATGTGGTTGTCCAAATTTCCCAACACCATTTGTTGAAGAGACTCTCTTTTTTCTTCAATTGGCTATTCTTTCCTGCTCTTTTGAAGATTAGTTGCCCATGGAATTGAGGATCCATTTCTGCATTCTCTATTGTGTTTCACTGATCCACGTGTCTGTTTTTGTTCCAGTACCATACTGTTTTGATGATTACAGCTTAGTAATAGAGCTTGAGGTCCAGAATTGTGATGTCCCAGTTTTGGTTTTCTTTTACAAAATTCCTCTAGCTATTCAGGAAAAATTGGTATTTTGATAGGGATTGCATTGAATGTGCAGATTGCTCTAGGTAGCATAGAAATTTTCACAATATCTGTTCTTCCAATCTATGAGTGTGGAACTTTTTTTTTTTTCCATTTCTTTTGACTTTTCAATTTTCTTCATGAATGTTCTATAGTTTTCTGAGTACAGATCCTTTGCCTCTTTGATTAGGTTTATTCTTAGATATCTTATAGTTTGGGGAGCAAATGAATATGGGATCAGTTTTTAATTTATCTTTCGTCTTTCTCATTGTTGGTGTTTAGCAATACAACTGATTTCTGTACATTGATTTTATATTCAGCTACTTTACTGAATTCCTGTATGAGGTCTAGCAGTTTTGGCATGGAGTCTTTTGGGTTTTCCACATATAGTATCCTGTCATCTGCAAAGAGTGAGAATTTGGCTTCTTTGCTGATTTGGATGCATTTTATTTCTTTTTCTTGTCTGATTGCTGAGGCTAAAGCTTCTAGTGCTATGCTGAACAACAGTAGTTAGAGGGGACGTCCCTGCCACGTTCCTGACCTTAGAGAAAAGCTCTCAGTTTTTCCCCATTGAGAATGATATTTGCTGTGGGTTTTTCATATGTGGCTTGTATTATATTGAGGTATTTAACTTCTATCCCTACACTTTGAAGAGTTTTAATAAAGAAAGAATGTTGTACTTTGTCAAATGATTTTTCTGCTTCTATTGAGTGAATCATATGGTTCTTATCCTTTCTTTAATTTATGTAGCATATCACATTGATTGATTAGCAGATGTTGAACCAGCATTGCAATCCAGGAATAAATCCCAGTTAGTTGTGATGAATAATCCTTTTAATGTACTGTTGTATCCTATTGGCTAGTATCTTGGTCAGAATTTTTCCATTCATGTTCATCAGGGATATTGGTCTATAATTATCCTTTTTGGTAGGTTCTTTGTTCAGTTTGGGGATCAAAGCAATGCTAGTCTTATAAAAAGAGTTTGGAAATATTCCTTCCATTTCTATTTTTTGTAACAGCTTCAGAAAAAGAGGTATCAATTATTTTTTAAATGTTTGATAGAATTCCCCTGGGAAGCCATCTGGCCCTGGACTCTTGTTTATTTGGAGATTTTAATTTCTTCTTCAATTTCCTTCCTGGTTATGGGTCTATTCAGGTTTTCTATTTCTTCCTGGTTCAGTTTTGGTAGTTTATATGTCTCTAGGAATGTATTCATTTCTTCCAGTTGTCTAATTTGTTGGCATATACTTGCTCTTATATGTTCTTATAATTGTTTGTATTTCTTTGGTGTTGGTTGTAATTTATCCTCTTTCATTCATGATTTTATTAATTTGGGTCCTTTCCCTTTTATTTTTGATATGTCTAGTCAGGGGTTTATCAATCTTATTAATTTTTTCAAAGAAGACCCTTCTAAATTTGTTTATCTGTTCTACTGTTCTTTTGGTTCCTATTCCATTGATTTATACTCTAATCTTTATGGTTTCTCTTCTTCTTCTGTGTTTAAGCTTTATTTTCTGTTCTTTCTCCAGCTCCTTTAGGTGAAGGGTTAAGTTGTATTTTTGATACTTTTCTTGTTTCTTGAAAAAAGCTTGTAGTGCTGTAAACTCCCTTCTTAAGATTGCCTTCATTGCATCCAAAGATTCTGAGCAATTGTATTTTCATTCTCATTTGTTCTCATGATTTTTTTTTTTTAATAATTCTACTTTAATTACCTGGTTGACCCCTTCATTCTTTAGTAGGATGGTCTTTAACCTCCACGTATTTGAGTTCTTTACAAATCTCCCATTGTAATTGAGTTCCAGTTTAAAAGTATTGTGGTCCAAAAATATGCAGGGAATAATCCCAATCTTTTGGTACAGGGTGAGACCTGATTTGTGGTCCAATATGTGATCTATTCTGGCTATTGTCCCATGTGCATTCAAGAAGAATGTGTATTTTATTGCATTCAGATGGAATATTCTGAATATAACTATGAAGTCCATCTGGTCAGTTTGTCATTCAAAGCCATTACTACCTTGTTGATCTTCTGCTTAGATTATCTATCCATTGCAGTGAGGGTTTTTTTTTTGTTTTGTTTTTGTTTTTGTTTGTTTTTTTAATCTCCTACTATTGTTGTATTATTATCAATGTGTGTGTGTGTGTTTTCCATTTTGCTATTAATTGGCTTATATAATTGACTGCTTCTATGTTTGGACATAAATATTTACAATTGTTAGATATTCTTATTGGTTAGACACTTTAATTATGATATAGTGTCCTTCCTCATCTCTTACTACACTCATTGGTTTAAAATCTAATTTGTTTGATATAAGAATTGCCATGCCAGCTTTCTTTTGATGTCCATTAGCATGATGAATTGTTTTCTACCCTCTCACTTTAAATCTGGATGTGTTGTTGTGCCTAGGTGGCTCATTTGGCTAAACATCTGTCTTCACTCAGTTCATGATCTCAGGGTCCTGGGATTAAGCCCCACATAAGGCTTCATATTCAGCAGAGAGCCTGTTTCTCCCTCTTCCTCTGCTGCTCCTCCTGCTTGTGCCCTCTCTGTCTTCCTCTCTTTCAAATAAATAAATGAAATTTTCAAAACAAAATCTGGATGTGTCTTTGGGTCTAAAATGAGTCTCTTGCAGTCAACATATTGATGGGTCTTTCTTTTTATCCAATCTGATACCTTGTATACTCTGATTGGGACATTTAAACCCATTTATATTCAGGGTAACTATTGAAAGATATTATTTAGTGTCATTTTATTGCTTGTAAACTAACTGTTATTATATATTGCCTCTCTTTCTTTCTGATCTATGTTACTTTGGGACTCTCTCTTTGTTTAGAAGACTTCTTTTAATATTTAATGCCTGCCTCATTTTTCCTAGCAGTTAGAATCTTTATCTTGGTTAGATTTTTGTCTTTTAATTTCTCCAGAAGGAGATCCTTTAGTGTCTTCTATGCTCTTGTCAAGCCCATCTAGTATCTTTATAATCATTATTCTGACATCTTACTTATGTCCATATTTATTAGGTCCCTAGTACTGACTGCCTCTTATTCTCTTTTTTTGAGGTGAATTTTTCCATCTTCTCATTCTGACCAGAGAAAAATAGATGTACGAGAGAACAAAATACTAAAGTGACTACAACCACCCCAGAGAAATATATAGTGAACAAATCAAAAGAGCTCTGAAAATGGGGAAAAAGAGAGAGAAGAGAGAGAGATAATATAATCAAACAGCTGAGAAGATATGATAGACCAATACATTGGATTCTGTGTGTATTTTGGTATTTTGGTCTGTTTTTAAGAAAACTAAATCCAAAAAATTTATGGAAAGAAAAACATAAGTACAAAAATAAAATTAAATACAATGAAAGGGTAGAATATAACTTTAAAAATGGAAATTAAAAGACAAGAAAAATCAAAAGAGAAAGAAACAAAAATAACAACGTAAAGGAAGATATATAAACACACAGGTGATTAGAACAGGACAATACACTGTTTCCTACACAGACTTTGGTCAATTTGTTAGAGGGAAATATATCTCAAAATTATAAAGAAAGAAAAACTTATATACAAAAATAAAATTAAATACATTGAAAGGATAGACTATAACTATAAAGGTGAAAATTAAAAAAATAAAAACTTTAACAAAGAAAAAAAGCAAAAAAAAAAAAAAAAACTAGACAAAGCAAAACAAAAGGAGGATCAAGGAATAAAAAGAGAGAGAGATAGAATATATATCACACAGGTGAATAGAACAGAGCCATACACTGAATTTTGGTTGTATTTTGGTTTGTTAGAAAAAACTACATCCCAAAAATTTTAATGAAAGAAAAACATATATATACAAAAATAGGATTAAATATGGTGAAGGGATAGTAACTGTAAAAACGAAAATTTTAAAAAAAGGAGTTGAAAAATAAGAAATTGGTTGAAAAGAGAAAGAAGAATTTTTTTAAAAGAAAAAAAAATAAAAATTAAAAAAATAAAAAAATATTAAATATTAAAATAAAAAGAATAAAATATTAAAAAAAACTAAGGTTGGGAGAGTAAAGAATCATGGGAGAAAAGCCATGAGTTCTATGGACTGTATGCTTCTAGTACTAGAGTTTTGCAGTAAACTTGGTCTTGTTTATGTTCTTGCAATTGTCTGCGGAGAGATTTGTTGCATTAATTAAATGCATTTGCCCCAGGTAGAATTGTACCACCCTTGCCAGAGGGTGAGGCTACAGAATCTGTTCCACTTTGTTCTATGTGACTTTTGTTCCCTGAAGGCTTTCTGGGCAGTTTAAGAAGATGGGAATGAAAATGGAGACCTCCTAATCTCTGGCCCCCCAAGAGCTCAGGGCCTGACTTCCTAGTGAGCTCTCAGAAGAAATCACTTAATCACTACTATCTCCCTGGTCTCTGAATGTACTCTGTGTTCACCTGGCTTGTGTCCAAGTGTTTCTATCTCAGGCACATGACCCCATTTCAAATCTCCAAACCCCACAGTCTCCTGTAGCACACTCCCACACAATTCCTCCCTGGGGGAGGAAGGAGGATCTTGCTAGTTTTCCTGCCTGCTGGTCCCTTGTTCAGAAAACTGTCAGCCAACTGTCTGCAGTTTCCAGTTTATGGCAACCTCAGATTGGTAGCTCACTCCTGGGCTTCCTGATTACAGCCAGCTTCTCTGCTTTGATGCCTGGGAGCTCAGGCAGCCCCCAGTATTTCTGTGACCCAGAGGATCCTGAGACCACACTCTCCCAACTAGGTTTCTATCCCCACTAGCAGACTAAGCAATGCCTCTCATGGGAGCAGACCTCTAAAAGTTTTGTTTTTTTTGTGCTCCACTCGTATATTATTTGCTGGTAGCTGGCAGATCAAGGCTCCCTTCCCCTGTGGTTTGATTTCCCATATATTGCCTCAGATTTCACTTCTCCACACCTCCTACCTTGCAGAAAGTAGTTGTTTTTCTATTCATAGAAGTGTAGCTATTTTCTTCTTTGATCTCTGATTGAGTTCACAAGTGTTCAAAATGATTTGATAGCTATCTAACTGAATACCTGGGACCAAAATAAATTAAGATCTACTCCTCCAATATCTTGGACTCTCTCCCTGGTGTAGCCTCTTTGGAAACAGTCTGAAGGTTCCTAAAAAGTTAAAACTAGAACTACCCTAGGAGCCAGCAATTGCATTAGTGGGTATTTTCTCAAAGAATACAAAAATACAAATTTAAAGAGATAAATGCACCTCTATGATTATGACTGCATTATTGACAAAAGCCAAGATATGGAGGCAGCCCAGGTGTTCACTGATAGATGCATGGATAAAAATATGAGTATTGTTCAACTATTAAAAAAGAAAGAATGAAATTTTGTCAATTGCAATGACATGGATGGATCTAGAGACTACAATGCTAAACACATTAATTCAGGCAGGGAAAGACAGATACCATTTGATTTCCCTTATATGTGGAATTTAAAAAACAAAACAAACAAGTAATGGAGAAAAGAGAGAGAGAGAGAGAGAGACAAGCCAAGAAACAGACTCCTAACTATAGAGAACAAAATGATGATTACCAGTGGGGAGACAGGTAAAATACATGATGGGGATTAAGGAATGCACTTGTGATGAGTACTGGGTGATGTATGGAACTGTTGAATTACTATATTGTATACCAGAAATTAATATAATGTTCTATATTAACTAACTAGATTTAAACTTAAACCTTAATAAAAAACAAACTCATTTGTTGTGTACCATTACAAAAATAGGAAAAAAAAATCTATGACATGTTTTGTAAATCTTTTGAGTATTATTTCCTATTTAATATTCTACATTTTCATTGGAACATTGAATACACATTTTATACAAGTATCTTTTAATTGTTTGTACAAGAGCTAATTTAGTCTCATTAATAATCAAAATTGTATGTAAGTTACAGATTTCTAGAGGTGAATAAAAAAAAAAAGTTGGGGGTGCTTCTTAAAATATAAATTCCTAGACCCATTAGCATTGAATCAAAACTTTGGGAAAGACCCCAAGAATGGACATGAAAATACAGTTTACATCAATGATATTTCTTTTTATTTTTTTTCACCAATGATTTTTCTAAGCATTAATTTAGTTATTTATACTGCATTACATCTTGAAAATCAGAAAAAAGAAAAATAAATGTGCAATAAATATATTCCATTTTTCATAATGATTTGTGCATATAAACCAAAAACCTAAGAAGAGTTTCAAAGAAACTCTAAAAGAAATTGTTTCCTACACATCTATAGGTTAGATTTTCCTATAATCAATCAAATGTCTCTGAATAATCAAGTTCTGTCAAATTTAAGATTATCATATAAATCAAAGCAAACAAAATGCAACAGTAAAAATTACACATATGTGCTTTGTATATATGTGTATACAGTAATTTTTTCTACAACACTTAAAATTATATACTTATGTGATTTTGTATTATATAAACTAAAATTTTTGTAAGGACAGATAAGTCAAACAGAAAAAAAATAGGTCAAAGACAATTATCTGTACATAATAAACAAAATTTTAATGTCAACATACATACAAATCAATATCAAAAACCTGTATCATAAAAATATGCTAAGGATATGAATAGAATCACAGAAAATATTTAAAACACATGAATATAGGGGAGACAAGATGTCAGGGAAGTAGGAGGAGGTGCCATTTCAACCTGTACCCTAAAATGAGCTGATTACCTAACAAAGAACTCCCAATCACACATGAAATCAGCCTGAGATCAGAATTATACACATCTGGATCTCTACAGAAGCAGAAGACACCAGTGGGCAGGTATAGCGGAGTGGGAACATCAGGCTGATATTGGAAGATAAACAAAAGAGGGAGGGAGCCACCAGAGGTGACTGATTGGAAAGTACTATCCCAATATGAGAGTGTCCTCTGACTGGAGACCAGCATTAACTTGGAGTCTGGTTGAAAGCGCTCAAAGAGAGCAAAGGGTCATGGAAGAAAATTGTGGGAATTGGGATGGTTAGGGACAGGAGCTTAAGTCCCCAGACACAGGACAGCCTCCCCTGGCACTGAGCCAGAGGGAGTGCGGTGGAGAAACCAGGTCTTGGTCCCTGAGCTGTCAGCGGGCCGAGAATGAGTGGGGTCCGGCTCCTGTGAGGTGCTGGGAGCCTCATCAGAGGGCAGAATGCTGCAAGGTGCTCTCAGAGCCTGAGACACATGCGCCCCACACCCTCCCCTGAGAGAGGTGCATGAAGGTGCCAGCCCGGCGCTCTCTAACCCGGAAAGACCAGGCACTCTCAGCCCAGGGCCAGTGGGAAAATCTCAGTGTGTGATCACAACTTGGAACCTCTCTGGCAGTCTGGAGCTGCCCAGACATCCACCGCTGCCGTGGTTTGAGGTACAAACAGGAGATCATGCGTCTCCAGGGACGCAGAGGGGGAAGTTAATATGCTCTGGAGGCCCAGAGGGGAACGGACTGAGACTTCTCTCTCAAAGGGAGGTCGGGGTGTAGTTTGCTTTCCTCTAAACCTCCAAAAACCATCAAAAGCTGTCAAGGTGAGAGAAAACAAATGAACAAACATAAAAACCTCCAGAGAACAAAAGCCTGAAAAACCGGTTTCCTCAAAGCCTACCCACTTGAGTGGGGACAGGAAGACTTAACTCAGGGAACATCATTGACTGAAAACCCATGTGGCAGGACCCTCCCCCCAAAAACCAACCAGGAAAGGAACAACAACAAAAAAAAGATGGCAAGAGAACAACCACCACTACTTCATAGATACAACTTCATAGATACAACTTTCATTTTTAACTCGTTCCCACTATTCTGGTTCTTTTTTTTTTTTTTTTTCTTATATAGATAATTTTTTTAACCTATTTACCATCACAGTAAAATGTCCAGTACATCAAATTCCATAATAACCTTCTAACCTGAACTTTTTGATACATACACCCGTGTTTTTCTTTTGATTTTCTATTTTTTAAAATTTTAGTTTAGTTTAATCTAGTTTATTCTTTCTTTATTTTTATTTTCTAGAATTTATATAGAGTTAAACTTTGAGGTAATCCTCTTTCCTCAATCAATGCTACCCCTATAGGTAAGTTTTTATTTTTTATTTTTTTTAAAGATTTTATTTATTTATTTGACAGAGCGAGATCACAAGTAGGCAGAGAGGCAGGCAGAGAGAGAGAGAGGAGGAAGCAGGCTCCCTGCCAAGCAGAGAACCCAATGCAGGACTCAATCCCAGGACCCTGAGATCATGACCTGAGCCGAAGGCAGAAGCTTAATCCACCAAGCTATCCAGGCACCCAGTAAACCAGTTCTTAATCCCCCTTTATCTTAGGAAAGTTGAGTCCTTTAATAAAGATACATCCAGGAAGAATCAAAATAACCTTTCTTGCCCACACTGAAAATGGATAACCACTCTCCCATCTTTTTCTTCCACCAGTGTTTCTGTGTATTTGTGTTTGCCCTGGTAGTATATAAATCTTATACTTGGGGTTCTTTTTGATGAGGTTCTTCATTTTTTTGCATATATATATATATATATATATATATATATATGAAATTTTTTTCCTGTCATATACTTTTATCAGTCTTTTTGTTTGTCTGTTTTTGTTTGTACACTTCTTAAATCTTACCTTGGGGCCAATTTGGGCTGAGCCTTCTCTTTTATCTTCCCTCTTTTTCCTGTCTCTCTCTCTCTCTCTTTTTCTTCTTTTACTTTTATTTTTTCTCTCATTTGGGTGGGGAATCCTGATTGCTCAGAAGCATTCCAGGGTGCACCTTAACTGCACCACGGTTGATACATCCAGCTACATCTGTTCAGTCATCTCTCACCAAAATGATTAGGAGGAGGAATGCCCAACAGAAGAAAAATACAGAGGATGGGCCTTCTACAACAGAGCTAATGGCCATCGACATAGACAATATGTCAGAAAGGGAATTCAGGTTAACTGAAGAGATCCAGAGCTGAAAGAGTTAAATTGTGTGGAGCTTCTGCTAACTTGCTTTTCTGTAACTGCTCTGTTGCTTTGCAGGTTGAACCTTGAGAAGTAGCACCCGGATGATAAGATATGGCTAACTGAAAAATGTAAACTGTGCAGAGCATACCAGGAACTGTAACTGTGTAAAGAGGTCACTATGATTGTGGTTTTGTGACAAGCCTTTATCTAAGAAAAAGTATAAAAACCATATGCTCCCCTTGATCAGGACTCTCAGCCTCTGCCTGATCTTCAGGTATGTTGCAGAGCCCAGCATGCTGGAACAATAAAGCCCGTGCTGTTGCAGAAAGAGCTGTCTTGGTGTTGTTCCTCTGTGCCTCCCTAGGTTGAGGTCTTCTCAACCCTAACAAACAATTATTCAGGCTAGCTAGGTTGGAGAAAGCCATGGATGACCAAACAGAATTGATTAGGGCAGAACTGAAAGCCACCAGGGATGGTGTTCAAAATGCTCTCAATGAGTTCCAATCTAATCTAAATTCTCTAAAAGCTAGGGTAACTGAGACAGAAGATAGAATTAGTGATCTGAAGGACAAACAGATAGAGAGAAAGGATCAGGAGGAAGCCAGGAATAAATAGCTTAGAAGCCACAAAAACAGAATCGGGGAAATAAATGATGCCATGAAATGTGCCAATATCAGAATTATTAAAATCCCTGAAGGGGAGGAGAAAGAAAGAAGTCTAGAAGATATAGTGGAACAAGTTCTCCATGAAAATTTTCCCAATCTCGTGAATGGAAACAGTGTTCATGTACTAGAGGCAGAATGGTTTCCCCCCAAGATTATAGATTCTTGAAAGTCCTCGAGACATCTAATAGTAAGAATTAAAAATTATAACTGTAGGCAGACACTTTTGAAAGCAGCTAGGACAAAGAAGCTCCTTACTTACAGAGGAAAGCCCATCAGAATAATGTCATACCTGTCCATAGAAACCTGGCAAGCCAGAAAGGGCTGAGAAGATGTATTCAGGGCACTAAATGAGAAGAACATGCTCCCAAGAATACTTTATCCAGCAAGACTGACATTCGAAATGGATGGAGAGATAAAGAGTATCCAAGACTGACAAGGCTTAAAAGACTATGCAACCACCAAGCCGATACTGCAAGAAATATGAAGGGGGGGTTCTATAAAAAAGAAAAAATCCTAAAAATATAATTGAACAGAAATATAGAGACAATCTACAGAAAGAAATACCTCAAAGGTAACATGATGTCAATGAAAATGGATCTATCAATAATCACTCTCAATGTGAATGGCCTAAATGTGCCCATGAAACAACACAGGATTGCAGATTGGATAAAACGACAGGACCCATCCATTTGTTGTCTATAAGAGACCCATTTTGAACCTAAGGATACACCCAGACTGAAAGTGAAGGAATGGAGAAGCATCTTTCATGCCAATGGGCCTCAAAAGAAGGCCGGGGTAGCGATTCTCATATCAGATAAATTGGATTTTTTAAAATTACTTATTTATTTGACAGATAGAGATCACAAGTAGGTGGAGAAGCAGGCAGAGAGAGAAAAGGAAGCAGGCTCCTGGCTGAGCAGAAAGCCCGATGTGGGGCTCGATCTCAGGACCCTGGGATCATGACCTGAGCCAAAGGCAGAGGCTTTAACTCACTGAGCCACCCAGGCACCCCAATAAATTAGATTTTAAACTAAAGACTGTAGTCAAAGATACAGAAGGACACTACATAATTCTTAAAGAGACTATCCACTATCTACCAAGAGGATCTAACAAATGTAAATATCTATGCCCCCAATATGGGAACAGCCAATTACATAAGAAAACTATTTATCAAGATAGAGAGTCATATTGATATGAATACATTAATGGTAGGAGATCTTAACACTCCTCTCTCAGTAATAGACAGATCATCGAAGCAGAAAATCAATAAAAAAAAAGAGCATTGAATGACACATTGGACCAGATGTATACAGAAGGAATTAATAAAGGACTGGACAAAGGGCTCACTACTGTCCCCTCTAGGAAGTGGAACAAAATCTTATAAAAACATGAGAACAGGGAACTAAGAATAGTTAACTCTACACCAGCCTGCCTAATAGGAATTATCAAGGATCAAAAAAAAGTTGACTTCAAAGCTTAGAGGATATCCAGGATTATAATAGGACCCCCCCCCCCCATCATTTTGCTTCCACTATTTTCAGTTACCTATGGTCAACTGTGGTCATGAAGCTGATAGTCCTATCTCTGACTTATCAGAAGGTCAGTAGTAGCCTAATGTTACATCACCATGCTTACTTATGTCACTCACCTCACTTCATCTCAACATCATGTTTCTCAAGCATCTTGTTTCAATTCATCGCAAGAAGAGTACAATATAATAAGATATTTTGTGAGAGACAGAAAGCTTTTCTAAACCTTTTCTGAAGCTATGTTGTTTGGTATTCTTCAGAAAGAAATTTGAATTTGGACCATGATTGAAATTATTACAAGGTACTAAGCCCTGAAAACAGGATTATAATGGAAATCCTGACATAACTTTAGTTATAGGTGATGTTAAAATAAAAAGTGTCTCTTCTCTGGCTCTGAATCTACTCAGTTAAGTGTAAAATTTCTGTGTTAGCTGAGTGTGCAATCACACAAAACAGGTCAGTAAATTGTAAAGAATGTTCTGGCACGATTGCTTGTGTGAGTGCAACATTTATTCAGGATTGTACATATTTAAATTTAAGATTAACTTGCTGATTCTGTGTTAACATTTATAAAGCAAGCTTTGAAATATAGTTAATGTTTAATTTCCATTTCTATTGTTACAGTCAAAGCTTATTATAACTAAGGTAAAGGATATGTAATAATACATAATCCCCTTTAAAAATATGAATCACATGTACTCAAATGCAAAGCCTATCTATTTGAGCAGTATCCTACCTATAAGCAGGAATTGTCCACTGTCACATAACACTTTGAAGCTCTTAGTAATTATGTCATCTTTTTTTTTTTAAAGATTTTATTTATTTATTTGACAGAGAGAGATCACAAGTAGGCAGAGAGGCAGGCAGAGAGAGAGGAGGAAGCAGGCTCCCTGCTGAGCAGAGAGCCCGATGCAGAACTCGATCCCAGAACCCTGAGATCATGACCTGAGCCGAAGGCAGCGGCTTAACCCACTGAGCCACCCAGGCACCCTAATTATGTCATCTTTAAACCCCACGAAGTTTGTAAGAGAATGAAGAGTGCATGTCTTTTTAGGCCAAATATGTAAGGCTAAGGAAACATACCAATATTAGGAAGAACACAGTTTCTGTGGAGCTTATTAACTATTTTGGTAATATAGGAAAACAATAGAAGTATGATTTTGTAAATGTAATCTCTATACCTAAAATGGGGCTCAAACTCACAATTCTGAGTTCAAGAGTCACATGCTCTACCAACTGAACCAGCCAGGTGCTCCTAAAATTTTTTTTTTTTTTTAAGGTTTATTCATTTGAGAGAGAGAGAGAGAGCGTGCACATGCACACTAGCACTAGGAGGAGCAGAGGAAAAGAATTACAAGCAGACGCCACACTAAGCATGGGGCCCCATGCAGGCTTCTATCTCAGGACCTTGAGATCATAACCTGAACTGAGATCAAGAGTCAGATGCTTAGCTGATTGCACCATCCAGTCATCCCCTTAAAAGTACATTTTTGAAAAAAAAAAGTAATGACTGACACTCATAGAAAAAGGCAGACTGGAAGGAAGTTTCATGGAAATTTATAGGCAGGATTAGATTCTTTGAACTGGCACTTTCAACTTCTCAATGAAGGTTATTGATGCTATATTTATTCAATATAGCATTATTGAATATGCTATATTATTCAATTGATTATTGATGCTATTTTTATTCATAATAAATGAATAAATATTGATGCTATATTTATTCAATTCCACAATTGAATTCAATCCAATTCAAATTAATATTTGGATTAATTTGTCTACCAGAAATCGTTATTTGTATATGCCTAGTCCATATACTGATATTCACTCTTGATTTTCCCACTTTACTCACCATTTGTACACTTAAAATATTCCATTTTTTAATAGTTTGTCAGAGAATGTTTTTATCAACCACAGCAAACTTGTACCACCAAATTTCTCCCTTCCTTAGTACTGTGGAAAAATATAGTCCAAAAATGTTTCCATGGGTCATGGTGATTTCCGATGAGAAATAACAATTCTCGAAGCAAGTTTTATCCTTTGTAAGGATGAGCATTGGGCATCTTTGCATTATTCACCAGAAGGCTGAGCTTTCTCACTTCTCAGATAATCATTTCTGAGGGATTTTGGTGGACACAAGAGGATTAAACATCATCTGAGTAAGTATTGTGCACATGATAAAACATTGTTCCCTATATCTTCCTGTGTATTACTATGAGAATTTAAATCTCAAGTAAAAGCATTTGCACATAATCCAATAGGATATGTGAAATTATTAGAGAAATGGATTTATAGGCAAAAAGAGAACTATGTTCCATAACCAAGAGAAGGAACACCTGACATTGTGATTGTTAAGGAGGAAGACCTTCCTGTACCCTGTGGTCCTTCTAACTGGATTTAGAATCAAATTGATTTGAGACAGATTAACAGGAGAAAATCAAATTTAATAGGTTTATGCACAGGGAATTTATACAGACATGAAATTTCAAAGAAAATGGGGCAGCATGAAGCTTACTTGAACTACAGAGAGGTGTAGGGCCACTCTAATGTAGGAGGATACAAAGGAGAGGGAGACCATTAGTAGGAAGGTGAAAGATGTTTAGAAAAACAAAAGTTGTGGTATTATGCAGATAAGTTTCTTAGGTAAAGGAGAATCTCTGTTAGTAGTTCTTTTCCTGATATAGGCTCTCCTTTTCAATATAAGTTTAGACAGTTGAGGGGGAGTCAGAGCTCTTTTCCTACATCTGCTAGGTTTTTTTTAAATTTATTTTTCATTTATTTCCAGCATAACAGTATTCATTATTTTTTTCACCACACCCAGTGCTCCATGCAATTCGTGCCCTCTCTAATACCCACCACCTGGTTCCCTGACCTCCCATCCTCCCGCCACTTAAAACCCCTCAGATTGTTCTTCGCAGTCCATAGTCTCTCATGGTTCACCTCCCCTTCCAATTTCCCCCAACTCCCTTCTCCTCTCTAACACCCCTTGTCCTCCATGCTATTTGTTACGCTCCACCAATAAGTGAAACCATATGATAATTGACTCTCTCTACTTGACTTATTTCACTCAGCATAATCTCTTCCAGTCCCATCCATGTTGCTACAAAAGTTGGGTATTCATCCTTTCTGATGGAGGCATAATACTCCATAGTGTATATGGACCACATCTTCCTTATCCATTCGTCCGTTGAAGGGCATCTTGGTTCTTTCCAGAGTTTGGCGACTGTGGCCATTGCTGCTATAAACATTGGGGTACAGATGGCCCTTCTTTTCACTACATCTGTATCTTTGGGATAAATACCCAGTAGTGCAATGGCAGGGTCATAGGGAAGTTCTATTTTTAATTTCTCCTTTACAGGAGGAACAGAAAAACCCCTTGGTCCCATGATTTTGCACCAAAAAAGCTAGAGGTGTGCTCCCACTGGGGAGAAGCTAGAAACTCTATTCTGTCTAAGAGCTGTCACAGATTCAAAGCAGAAGTTCGTCATCATGGAGATTGAGAGAGGGAGAAGTATAAAACCCCACTTTAGAGGCCCGGGTACAGACACTGCCTAAAACTGAGGCAGAGCAGGGGGACTGAGAATCTCACATGCCCCTCCCCACAAAGAGCCTAATGCTAAGTAACAAGCACTAGGATTCTACTGCTAGAGCAAGAGCTAGCAAGAGACCCCTCTTCTCCCTCACATAGTACAGGCATTCAGAGACTGTTAGAAGCTAAGAGTGGAGCAGAGATGGTGAGAAAATCTCTAAGCCTCACACTAAGCACAAGGCAACAGTAATCTATCACTGGAAGAATCTGAAGTCTATAGTACACTGAGGTTAAAAATAGCAACAACAAAATGCAAGCCCAACTCTGTGACTGACTGAATTGACTTAACCTCTCTTGCTAATGTCCTAACAGAAAAAGTCATGCCCATTTCCATGAGTAAATACCATTTACCTCAGTCCCCATTGTTGTTCTATCACAATGCCCTGTTTCAATGAAAAATTTTACCACACATCATGTAGCAAGAAGGAAACCCACTGTTAAAAGATAAAGAAGTCAGGAAGAGTTTGGAAAGATAGCCGGGTGAGAGAACCCTGAGCTCACCCTGTCCCACATTTACAGTAAGTATCATCCACATCCAAGTAAATAAACCAGATAACTACCCAAAGGCTGGCAGAACAAACTCCACAACAAAATATAGAACAAAAGCAACATCTGAAAGGTTAGGAAGGTCAGAAAGGTAGAGGGAATCTGCCTGTGGGAGCACAATAAAATTTGAGTGTGGAGATCAGGAAGAGCATTGTTAGAAAAAGGGATTATGATTTATCAATGTAGAAAATAAAAGATGGAGACCAACAGTCTGCTATATACATAAGGTGCTTGCTATAGTCAGTTCTTACCAACTTTTTGTGTTAGGTGTTATTACTCTTATTTTATGTTGAGGAAACTGAGGCTAGAGGCTCGCCTAGAAAGCAAATACAGATCTGCCTATCCACAAAGCCTTTAATAATCCACTTTACTATGGTAATTCCTTTGGATAAAATAATAAGTTTAGGGGTTCCTGTATGGCTTAGCTGGTTAAGCGTCTGCCTTTGTTTTAGGTAATGATCTGAGGGTCCTGATCTCTCTGCTCAGTGGGGAGTCTGCTTCTCCCTCTTCCTCTGTTCTCTCTCCCTCTGTGTTCTCTCTCTCTTGCTCTATCTCAAATTAAAAACCTTAACAACAACAACAACAACAAAAATAGTTTATAATTAGGCTGCAACTATACCATTAATGGTTAGAGAGAATTTAGTTGTATGAAGATAAAAATTGATGTGGCTTTTTTGTTGTTGTTGTTGCTTGTTTTGTTTGTTCTAGTACTAGTTCATTTGCCATGTCCAAAGGAGAAGCCAGAACTAAGAGTCACTCTTGAATGCACTTTTTGTGGGGAGGAGACTCTTAGGAGTAGGGTATGGGAAAAGACTCATGAAGGGGAAAGAGAGAGACAGAATATCAAAAGCAAGGGCTAGGGAGACAGACTGCAGCCAGATACGTAGACATGCAAGCTGGAGAAGCAAGGCAGACAGCAGTTCTTAAACATCAATATCAGGAAAAAAATGTTTTAAGCTGCTTAATTTTCACTGCTGTGAAGTAGTCAACAAATATCATTGAATGATATGTTCCTAATGGTGAACAGCACATAACATTCCCCTCAAACATATTTTCTTGCAAGGAGGAAAAAATAAATGAGTATTTAAATAATACTGTGGTAAGTCGCTTGTAGGAAATGTACAGTATTATGGTATATAATACGGGTTCTTTTCCAGTGTGAGGGATTGATGGAGCAACTCCAGGGTAAGTAAGTGCAATGGACAATTGGGGTGAAGCCAAGAAACAAGAGATATAGCAACAGCTCTGGTATTTGCTAGTTTTGTGACATAGGTAATCTGTTTAATTTTTTTCACTCTTCTGTTTTCATATCTGAAAAGTTTTATGAATTATAGTGTAAGTAAAATTTTAAGACCAAACCAAGAAAAAAATGACTTACAAAATAAGAATGTTAAGCAAGAAAAGTTCATTTTTTCCTTGCATGGAGGTAGAAATGCATTCAAATCAACAAACTGAAGTTAAGATTTTACTGAAAACAATGCTCCTGTCAAAATCCGACATTTGCATCATAGACACTTCCTAAGCTGACACTGGTTTACCAGTCACCCAAAGCAATCATGTCTAATAAGTCTTCCTTAATACTAAAGTAGTGTTTGGAATGCTGAACTTATTAGGGAATAGCAGAAACAGCAAGACAGAAACACAAAAACATAGAAGCAATATTAGTTGTCATCTGTGTTGTCAGAACTGCGAACCATAAAATGCTTTAAGATATGGAGCCAGGAACTATGGATTTTGCTTTTAGTGATTTTTTAACAGCATGAAATGCTTTGTTCTCAATCAAAAGAAATATAAAATAATAATGGTACAAATTCTTAAAAAGAAGAATGAAACCCTGCACATCATAAAAGTTTTGCCTGTGAAAAGCCCCTGGAGGATCATGCAAGTCAAATGCTGCCAAATTCTATTTCTAGGACAAATTTTCTTCAGCCTCAGGGAATAGCTGTCAAATATTTACTTGACTAACATTTGGACAAAGCCACAGAGTCGACTGATAACTTTTAATGAATAAAATTAGATTAATAAATGCTTGCTGACTTGAGAAAAAAAAAACTTGTTTCATTGCATTTTAATTTCATATTGTGAAAGGAAAAATAAAGAAAGAAAAGTACATAAGTTAATAACAATCCATATTTTTAGGACTCCTCTATATGGCAATCATTCATATCAGGATAACAATAGACTTGGATGGGTAATCTCTCCATGTATCTTTGTGAAGAAATGAGGTACAGTAATAAATTATTTAAAGGGATGTAATTCTAATTATTTTATTTATAAACAAATAAGTTTTTTGTCTTTAAACAATTTCTTATGAGAAATTATTTATTCATGTTTTGTTGAGAGTGTGTATATAGCCATAAACACTAGAATCAGTGTTCCTACAATTGTGGTAGAAAACTCAGCAATATGAACTCATGGGCCTAACTTTAAGCTACAACTTTTATCTCACTATTCAAAATCCATAACATTCCCCAAACTGACTTCAGTATGACTGAACACGAGATGCATATTAACTGTGTTTAACTCTTGATTTTGGAATTCTTAATTTTTACTAACATCATATTTAATTTATTCAACAAAGAAAAAAAGACAACACATATTTTAGAATGAACTTGAGAATATTTCATTGCAGTTCCATTTTAGTTAAAAATAAAAATATGTTTTCAAATATTTATTCTCTCATTTAAAAAGGTATACTTTATATGTATGAAGTTATGTTGCATTCTATAATGAAGATTAAAAAAGACATATGTGTTCTATCAAATAATTACAGACAGTTATAATACAGTATGATGAGTGGGATAATTAGATGTATATATGGAGACGCTCTGCCTCTCTGAGTCATGGACATTTTCCGAGGGCTCAGTATTAAAATGTGAATTAATGTAATAATCAGGGAGTTATCACAGGGAACAGCATGTGCAAAGACTCAGTGGCTCGGGATAACATAGCATATTTGGGGAATACTAAATCATTCTGTATACCATGCAGAAGATAAACTTGTAAACAATGATGGGCAGAAAATATTAATTGCACATCACTGGAAATTAATTACTCCTGAAATAGATTAGCCTGCTGTGAGATTCTAGCTCACTCTAAGCATAACCAAAAATGCAGTCTTTTTTTCTCTAGATATTTAAATGGGATATGAAAAAATGGTTAAAACAAAAAAGTAGTATTCTATTCATAGATGGGTCATAAAAATGATTTTAAAAAAAGAAGAAAAAATGAGATAAAGCTGAACAATTGTGAATATGGTATGATATCTCACTGGAAATGGAGTAAAAGCAATTTAACATTTATATATTGAATATCCAAGAACAAATGACAATAACAATGGCAATCATCATGTTATTCCATGTCCTTTACATTGGCACAACCACAAAGAACTTCCCACAGACTCACAGCAAGAAATCTCCAGCCTCTGAAATCTACTGGTAGTAATTTTCAAATACTTATTTACATCAGATTCAAAAGGAACCTTAGAAAATGCAGACTTTTAAAATCCACTCCAGACTATATGGATCTGTGATGAAGGAACAGGAACTCTGAAATGTATAAAATAAAAGAGAAATCTTTAGATAGCTCTAATGTGATGCCAGATTTGAATACTTCAGGATTGTAACTATTGTGTTACTCAGGTATATTATTTGTGTAGTTCAAATATATTATTATTGTTATGCATATGAATCTGTTGAATCCATTTCATTTTGTTCTAATGGTTTCTGTATCCATAACATTGCATAATATTATGCCTAACACCTATGAATATATGTTGAATAAATACATTTATTTACTCAATCTATTCAAGAATATATATGTGTGTTTATAAATATATATGTCAGTTTATAAATATATATGTCAGTTATAAACATATATGTCATATATATAAATATATATGTCAGTGTAAATATATATGTCAATGACAGATTTTTTCCCTTCGGAATTATTATACTTCTCTCAACAATATACATGGGAACAATATTTTATTGACTGTCCTGATATGTTCTTCTGATTATTTGGTGAACAGTTTTCCATAGCCCAGGCTTCAAAATGTCCACTGAGGTTACTCAAGTATAATAAATCATCCTCCTAGCAACTAATCACTGCCTACTAGCATATATGATCTACAGTAAGGTTTTAAGACAGGTTAATTCCATGCTGTTGTTTATATCCAGATCTACACGAAGCAAGCATAACCATATTGCACCAAAATGTTAGGTGGAACCATTTTTTAATCTTTAATAATGTTTATTTATTGAGATAAAAATGATAAAATTAGACAGACTAGGTCTTTGTATTACAGAAACTAAGATTTTTTTTATCATTACTATAATCAGAAATAACCTATCAAGAAGCAATAGATTTTTCTGAATAATACTTTTAATTAAATAAAATGTATTCAAAATTTTATTAAATGCAATGAATTGAATTTAGAAGCTCTTAAGTACAAAATATTATCTTACATTTAGATTTATATATTCATTAAATTCAACACAACGATGACATGAAATTGACCTTAAGATTTCCATTTTATAAGTTATAAAATGGAGTATCTGGCCCATAGTCATGCAGTTATAGCACAGTCAGGATTGGACCTAAATTTGTCCCTTCCACTACATCAACTTCATTCCTTATGTAATATATAAATAGGTGAAATCTTTAAGAGAATCTTAAAATATTTTAAGATTAGATTGTATATAATTGTTATATGATTACAGTAATTTATCTGTAAGCTTACCTGCAAATATGAAACAGGCTTTAAAAAATAAAGTACAAATAATCATACCCAACCCTAGATTTCCAAATCACTTTCTCGTGCAATTTAGTCCAGAAAGCTGAATTTGTACATTTTCCCATAACTGTCTTTTACTTACCAAGCTCAAGGAATTAGAGACTATGAGAAATTCTGGGAAACTCTGGGTTTCTCAAATACAATGATTAATTTCTCACTAAAATTTTGTGGAGTTTTGTAAAATAATTATCTGCTTAATAATAAATAATAATAATAAATAAATATAAAGTATAATATATTCTTAATAATTTGTTTTCTATCATCAATGCTGAAAAGGTTTTGACTCATTCATATATATATATATATATATATATATATATATATATGATTTATTTTCATTCGTCAGCATAGGTCGACACAGATTAAACGTTTATGTCATAGGCAAACCCTGTATACATAGGTGTGTGTATTATAGATACATATGTGTATCTATATGTGTTATTTGGTATTATATTATAAAGCTGATGCCAGATAGATGTCAATATGTTTGTTTGCCAAAATATATTCTTTGGCTTGGTTTCCTTGATATAATTTTTTATTCAAAAGAAAATTCTACCTGTTCTGTGAATTTCTAAACATGATACAAAATGAATTAAAGATTTTCTTAATTTTAGTAGTTAATATTATAATTATAATTTCCACATAATATTCATATAGTACCTTTATTAATTTCAAACTGATTTCATAGGCTATGTTTAAAAAATACTTGCTAGAATTTTCTTTTTTAATTAAAAAGTTGACTACCATTTTCTATAGGCATGCTAACATGATGATTATATACCATCCTTATTAATTAAATTCACATGACTCAGAACTTCGATTTATATGAAATGTTTCAATAAGTCTGATTTCTGAGTATACATAGAATAATGCATTAAAATGAGCTAATAGAGTTTAGTTTTCCTGTTTGTTTATATATTCAAGAATTTTTATCCATCAAAATCAAATTAATTAAAATATTAAAAGCCAAATTAGTTATCAACATAAATAAAATTTATAATTTCTTTTTTTTAATTAAAAAAAAAGATTTATTTATTTATTTGTTTGTTTATTTGACAGACAGAGATCTAAGGAGGGAGAGAGGCAGGCAGAGAGAGAGGAGGAAGCAGGCTCCCCACTGAGCAGAGAACCTGATGCGTGTCTCGATCCCAGGACCCTGAGATCATGACCTGAGCTGAAGGCAGAGGCATTAACCCACTGAGCCACCCAGGCACCCCCTTTTTTTTTTAAAGATTTATTTTAAAGAATTCCCTCTATATGCAATTTTCACATTCATGAAAGAATATAATTTCCTCTATATGCAATTTTTGCATTCATAAAGACATCTAATAATTTAGATGCTTTAATTTTTCCTTTAATGCAGTTTACTATGCCCTTCAAAAAATTGTAATATCAAAACTCATCAAAGTTTAGCAGTTTAGAGTCTCTACCAAAGAGATTCAGAAACATTTGGGCAGTTTTATGTCAACATTTGTAGTATGGTATACTTGTCTTCATAGACCAGAGCAATGAATTGGAATGGACCTCTATATGTTACGCTTTACTTTATTAATGGGGATCACATGAAGGAAACTGTCAGCCATTATGACATTCATTTTCATGTCTTAGAAACTCAAATCCCAAACTAGACACATTGGTAGTTTTCTTATTAAACTGACTCTAGTCTCACTGTGCACTCATATCTCTAGATTATATTTAGTTCATTACAAAGAATTTCAGTTTAAAAATTTTATATGAGATACCTATTAAAGCCTTGAATTTCTGAGAAATAAGAATTGTTAAATAACATTCTGCATTTTAACTTCCAGATATAAAATAAATAAGTCATAAGGATGAAAAGTACAGTGAAAGGGATATAGTCAATAATATTGTAATAATGTATGGTTACAGATGGTAATTGTATTTATTATAGTAGGTATAACATAAGGTATACAATTGTCAAATCACTATGCTATATACTTGAAACTAATATAGTGTATGTCAACGATATGTCAATATAAAATGTAGTTTGTAACAGTAGATTATCCATCTAAGTTTTAACTACATAAATAAATTCATATTGTTGAACAAGTAATTGTTAAGTAATCAAATAACCTATGATAACCTGGAAAATAATCTCTCTGACTATGCAAACCTAATCAAGCCTATATAATTAACTTCAAACAAAACACCTTTCTGAATCCACAGATAACATTTCAGCTTATACAAATTTCTCCTTAAACTCTTAGGAATTCAGATATTATCTAAATTCTTAATCAAGAAATTACAATACACTAATGTGCAGTAATGACTTCATAGTTTATTATTAATCTTATGTCTAGATAGAGCTTGACTTGATATTTGTTGTATACATAATCGGGTGAATAAATGGATGACTGCATGAATCAATGAATATATGAAAGAATGAAAGAATCAAAGTATTTAGGGGCACCTGGGTAGCTTAGTCGGTTAAGCATCCCACTCTTGATTTTGCTCAGAACATGATCTCAAGGTTGTGATATAGAGTCCTGCATAAGGCTCTCTGCTCTGTGGAGAGTCTGTTCCTCTTCCTTTCTCCCCCTCTCCCTCTGTTCTTCCCCCCACTCATGCTTTCTTTCTCTGTGAAATAAATAAATAAAGTCAAAATTCTTAATTATTTTGTTTTCTTTCTTAAAAGAAATAAGGTATAACTCTGCTTATTACTCTAATGAAGGTATTTTTCACTACTCTCTATGATTACAGGTCTTACAGTTCAAGAAATAGGGTCAGATTTGGAGCAACACATTCTCAGAATATTATGAATACTTAGGAAATGTACCATATATGATTTGACTTTGTTTTAGCTGGAAAAAGAAAAAGAGTAAAAAGCACTCACCTTTAGTGATAATGACTTACTTTAAAAGAGGAATAAGAAAAGGCAAACCTATAAAACTCTTAGAAAATAAAATAGGAGCACCTAGGGTTTGATGATGCCTTCTTATATATAACATCAAAGCATAATCCATGAAAGAAAGAAATGGCTTTATTAAATTAAATAAGGACTTCATTAAATTAAAATTGCTGCTCTATGAAAGACATGGTCAAGAGAATAAAAAGAAAAGCACAAACAGGAAAAATGTTTGCAAAGACAAATATGATAAAGAACTGTTTTGCAAAATATGCAAAGAATTCTCAAAACTCAATAAAAAATATCTGATTTTAAAATGGATCCAAAACTTTAATAGACTTCTCACTAAAGAAGATGTGTTCATTGCAAATGAGCATTTCAAAAGATGTTCCACATCACATGTCATCAGGAAAATGGAAATTAAAACAGCAGAATACCATTACACACCTTTTCAAATAGCCAAAATCGAGAACACTGACATCATATGCTGAAAAGAATTTGAAGGAATACTACCTCATTTATTGCCAGTGGGAATGCAAAATGATACAGGCACTTTGGAAGACATCTTGGCAGTTTCTTAACATGGAAGAAAAATCATGTTCTTTGGTATTTACCCAAAGAAGTCAAAAGTTCATGTCCATGCAAAATCCTATATATAGATATTTATATCAGCTTTGTTCATAATTGCAAAGTGTGGAAACTTCCAAGATATTCTTCAGTAGGTGAATGGATGAATAAACTGTGGTATGAATAAACTGTGTTCCATTGATGTGTCTATTTTTTGTACCATACTATTTTGATTATGACAGCTTTATAGTATGTCCTAAAATCTGGAACTGTGATACCTACTCCTTTGTTCCTTGTGAAAACCTGATTTACTAGTTTCAAGGGAAAGTATGTAGACAGAAAGTAGAAATGAGTATAGTCAGGCTTTTAAGCAGAGAAATGAAATAATAGAGTGTCAGGTTAAAAAGAGAAAAAATTAGGTTTTATTCGGTTGTTTTAGGGGAAGTAATATCATATTTCTTAGTAAGGAGACAGAAAGCTGATGACTAAAAAGCAAGAAGAGAGATAATCTGTGGAAAAATATTTTGCATAGGCATTAGAAATTGAACCTAGAAAAAATAAGATCATGTTTAGGTCATTTACAGTGACAGAAAAGATAACAAAAATACATATGTAATATAGACAAAAAATTCCGGTAGCTAGATTGATGGAGTAGAGGAAGATTGTGGAATTTCTGACTGTTCTTTTTTTTTTTTTCAGTGAAATGGGACATCTTCTGAGATGAGGAAAGATAAAAGGCGCTGGCATTTTGTGTAGAAGAGATGAGGTGTGAGATGATCATCTAGGAAAATATTTGAGTGGTTGTACTAGGGATACTAAAGGATGTCTTGCCAATATTTTTGAAGTAATGTTCATAATGTTTTAGTTAGACTAGTCATCATGGAAGACAAGTAGCCAAGACATTTGGAATGCTGATTGTTGGAAGACTTATCTTTAAAGGTATCAAAATGACCAAAAATATATACAGAATGAACATTGGTGAAAGTGTCAAAGGATAATAAATAAGCAAACTATATCCGGTTTGCACTCCCACATCAGTGCTTTACTCTTTTCCATTCAGCAATGTGTTCTAAAAGGATTACTATTCAGCATAGCCTCTTCAAAGGACTTCTTTTTCTTCTGTAGTTTCTATTAATTCAGTTAATGGGAGAATGAGGGCAGGAGAAAAGTGAGACAAGGAATTTTATTTCTCTTCCTCATTTCCTGATGAACTCCTACAATTTGGTTTCCCTCTTTACCCAAAGCCCAAAGCTCTAGTTTCTCACAGACTCTCGGGTTCTATAAATGTTTTATTAGCTTTTGCCTTCAGGCTTGAATTTGTCCTGAGCCCAGGGATGAGGCTAGCAGGCTTAGAGCAATAAGTCCTCAGGAGAACTTGTGGGCATGGCACACTACTAGCAGGTTAGGTAGCAAGAGTCTGTGCAGCCTCCACTTCCCACAGATGGGCCTGTGTTTATGCTGGGGGAAAGGGAGGGAAATGATACTTGCCAGCTCCCCCATTTTCAGAGAAGTTCCCTAACTTGCTCCAAAAATCAGTATGAACAGATCTGTTTTCCATTTGCCCCCCAAAATTATGCAAACTTTTGTTTTTATGTTGCCTCTCTGCATAGGCTGCTCTCTCCTTACAGGTGGCAACCAGGTTATCACTTGTCCTTGGGGCTCAGAGGAAATTCTGTTAAAGCCCCATATGCTCTGCCCAGCCATCCAGTGCACTGCTGTCATTATAAACCCTGTCCAACTTCTAAGCAGCAATGAGCCATGGCCTGGAACCTGCCACAACTGTGCATCTGCCTCCAGCCATTGGTGCATTGCTGCCACCACTTGCCACACCCAATTGGGCACCCCCACTCAACATGGTGTGCCAAGCCCAGCCATGCCTATTTATCACCTGCATCTCTCCAAGCCTCATACCCCAGCCACCCTGGCACGCAGTCCTAGCCACTGCTGCTCTTTGAAGATAGGACTAGTGGAACAGTGCAAATTTTGCTAAAACTGCCATCCTGCTCCCAAGTTCCCTGGCAGGCATGACCCCTCACAACTGTCCTGCCATGGCCCCCGTAATACCAAAAAGAACAAGCATAGTTTACAATAGAGCCAGTACAGATGACTACTGAAAGGAAAAGTGACTCATATATTAAAAGGGCATAAGCAACAACCATAGGGTATTCTCTTGAGGTGCCAGGTTCTGAGGAACAGGGGAAACATGGCACTCCAGGATGTCTTTTTCATAAAGTCACTACTTTCAAGAGCAGAAGACATGACTGCTCTAAACACACATTAACAGAGAAGCAGACAAAATGAACATAGAGAAATTATCTCAAATGAAGGATACGATAAAACTATGACCAGAGATCTAAATGAAACAGATATAAATAACATTCCTGATAGAAAATTCAAAACAGTGATTATAAGAATACTCACTGGACTTGAAAAGAAAAAAGAAGTAGAAAGCATGAGTGAGATCCTTAAAACAGAGATAAGGGATAACGTAGAGATAAATGGCTCAATAAACAAAATGAGAAACACACTTGCTGGAAGAAACCAAGGAAGAAATCAATGACTTAGAAGACTGAGAAATGGAAAGCAATCAAGCTGAAGGTAAGACAGGGAAAAAAAAATTATACAAAACAGGAATAGACTTAGGGAAGTCGGTGACTCCATCAAACATAATAATATCTGTATTATAGGAGTCCCACAAGAAGAGAGAGAAAGGAGGTTAGAAAATTTATTTGAAGAAATAATAGCTGAAACCTTCCTAATCTGGGGAAGGAAAGAGATATCCAGATGCAGGAGGTACAGAGAACTCCTATCAAAATCAACAAAAACAGACCCACATCAAGACATAGCATAATTAAATTGGCAAAATATAGTGATAAAGAAAAAAAAAAGCATTAAGACATAAGAAGACACCAACATAAGACTAAATTTCCTCCCATAAGACTGGGAGGAAATTTTCCAACAGAACTTTCCAAACCAAAAGGGAGTGGCATGATATAGTAAATGTGCTGAATGGGAAAAATTTTCAGCTAAGAATATTCTATCCAACAAGACTGTCATTTACAACAGAAGGAAAGATAAAGAGATTCCCAAAGAAAAACTAAATGAGTTCATGACCACTAACTCAGCCTAGCAAAAAATATTAAAGGGTGCTTTCTGAGTGGAAAGGAGAGACTAAAAGTGACACTGTAAAGGTAAGAAACACAAAAGCAGTAAAAATGAATATTTCTGTAAAAAACCGGTCAAGAAACTTACAAAATCAAAAGCATAAACTATTACATATACCTAAAATGTAGAGAGGAGAGGAGAAAAGAATGGATTCAAACTTAAAGGACAATGAACTTAATACATACTGATGTATGCAGAACAAGTTATATGCAAACCTAAGAGTAACCATGTATCAAAAACCACTAATAAAAATACAAAGAAGAAAAATAAACAAAGTATATGGCAAAAAACAAAAACAAAAACAAAAACAAAACCCAGCAATTCATGAAAGAGAAAGAGAAAAAGGATCAGAGAAAATCTTCAAAAACAACCCCAAAACAAATAATAAAATGAAAATAAACACCTATCTATCAATAAGTACTTTGAATGTCAATGGATAAAATGCTCCAATCAAAAGACAAAAGACTTAGTGTGACAGAATGGATAAAAGCAAGACCCATCTATATGTTGCCTACAAGAGACTTATTTAGCTATACTAAAGACACCTGCAGTTTAAAAGTGAGGAAGTGGAAGAACATCTACCATGTAAATGAATGCCTAAAGAAAAGACAGAGTAGCAATACATATACCAGACAAATAGACTTTAAAACAAAAATTGTAACAAGAGACAAAAAGATACTGTATAATAATCATGGGGACAATTCAATAGGAAGACATAACAATTGTAAATATTTATGAGCCCAACATAGGCAAACCCATAAGACGGTTAATAACAAACATAAAGGAACTAACTGACAGTAATAAAATAACAGTAGAGGGCTTTAACACTCCATTTACATTGGTGGGCATATTATCCAAACCGAGTTTCAACAAGGAAACAATAGCTTTCAATGGTAAACTGGGTGAGATAGATTTAACAGATATATTCAGAACGCTGAATCCTAAAATAGCAGAATATACATTTTTTTCAAAAGCACATTGAACATTCTGTAGAATAGATTTACCTATTAGCCCACAAAACAAACCTCCACAAATTCAATAAGATGTAAGTTGCACCATGCATCTTTTCTGAACACAACACTATGAACCTAGAATTCAACCACAATAAAAAATCTGGAAAGACAATAAATACATGGAGGTGAAACAACATGTTACTAAACAATAAATGGGTCAATAAAAAATTTTAAAAAATGCATGGAAACAAATTAAAATGAAAACAAAATGGTCTAAAACCTTTGGGTGCAGCAAAAGTGATTCCAAGAGGGAATTTTATAACAGCACAAGCTTACTTCAGGAAGCAAGAAAAATATCAAATAAACAACCTAACCTTACACCTAAAGGAATTAGAAAAGAAACAACATACAAAATCTAAAGCCAGAAGAAGGAAAAAAAAATATATAAGCTTAGAGAAGAAATAAATGATATGACATAGAAGAAAGAAGAGAGGAAGAAGAAGATGGAGGAGGAGGAGGAGGAGGAGGAGAACAGGGAGGAGGGTGAAGAGAGGGGAAGAAGGAAAAACAGATCAATGAAAGCAGAAACTGGGTCTTTGGGGAAAAAAAAAGAAAGAAAAAAGAAAAGAAAAGAAAAATATCAATAAAATTGGTATCTCAAGCCACACTTATGAAGAAGGAAAAAAAAAAAAAAAGAAAAGAAAAAAGTAACCAAATAAATAAAATCACAAATGAGAGAGGAGAAATGACAAACAATACCATGGGCATATAATTATAAAAGAATATTAGGAAAATTACATTCCAACATATTGGAAAATCTAGAAGAAATTCATAAATTCCTAGAAACATATAACCTATGTTACAGGAACAGGAAGAAATAGAAAATTTGAATGGATTGATAACCAGCAATGAAATAGAATCTGTAATCAGGCTTTACAGGTCAGTTCTACCAAACATTTAAAGAACAGTTAATACCTATTCTTCTCAAACTATCCCAGAAAATCAAAAAGGAAGGAAAATTTGTGAATTTATTCTGTAAGGCCAGTGTTATACTGACACCAAAACTGGATAAAGCCACCACTAAAAAAACAAAACAAAACAAAACAAAAAAACAGAAAAACAAAAACAAAAACAGAACTACAGGTCAAATGAACATAATGCATATCCTTGATGAGCACAGATACAAAAATCCTCAGCCAAATACTAGCAGGCTGAATTCAACAATATATTTAAAAAATCATTCACCACAATCAAATACGATTTATTCACAGGTTCAAAGGGTCATTCAATATTTGGAAGCCAACTGGTGTGATGGATCATATTAATAAGATAAAGGATAAGAACCATATTGATGAGGGATAGACACAGAAAAATGTTCACCTTCAGCCCAGAAGGCTAACATATAACCTGCTTTACTTCAGTAAGGATATAATAAATGCTGGTTGCTACATTCTTCTTTTTTTAAAAGATTTTTATTTATTTATTTGACAGACAGAGATCACAAGTAGGCAGAGATGCAGGCAGAGAGACAGAGGAAGGGAAGCAGGCTTCCCGCTGAGCAGAGAGCCCAATGTGGGGCTCAATTCCAGGACCCTGGGATCATGACCTGAGCTGAAGGCAGAGGCTTTAACCCACTGAGCCATCGAGGTGTCCCTGGTTGCTACATTCTTAATGGTACTCATGACTTCTTGAAAATCTCCCAAATAGTTAATATTGAGCTGAATGATAAGCACCAGAGAAATCTTGCAAAAATAACTTTATGAGTAAAAATTCAAAGAGGACATTTGTAATTTAATATTCTCTTCACATCCCTTCCCCTTGAGCACTGAGTATATAATCAGCAGTTTCATAGAGCAAAAGTGTAGCTCTTTCTGACCACAGGTCCTAACCCTGTGTTATATAATTAAAGCTTTTTTTTTTTTTTGCACCATAAACATCTAAGAATTCTTTCTTGGCCATCCACTCACAGACCCACATCATTTAGGTGCCAATGTAGAGCCTGTCCTCTCATCTGGACTTCAAGCACTTGATGCAAATTTGGTGCAAACTTCTTTTGATTTCATTCCAGGGGCTTTTCAAGGAGTAGGGTGTTTGGGGAACACTTTCATGTGGATTGCTTAGGATGCATTTCTCTAGCCTGTGGTTACTCTATAGGGAGGAAACTAGTACCCTGGAAAGAATGGTAGTGAGACTCAGAAACCTGATACCCTCTATCAATCCCTATTTTTATAGAAAGTTGTCTTTCTTGAGCAGGGGACAACCACCTAAGCCAATAGGATAGCTGCCAATCTTAAGACTGCCATGTTAAGATTTCCTCCCCATTGATCTAATGTGAACCCCTCTAGATCTCTGGTTTAGCCACTTCTGGTTATGAGATATCTGCCTAGAGCTGACTGAAACCAACATCCATTTGAATTAAAACTCCACTGGGCACTGTTTCCTAAGGAAGCTGGCTATGAAGACTATATATGTTGGATTGTCGCTTAGACCATAATGGATTTCTATCTTTACTATTTTCATCAGTGTCCCCTACTGACTACTTAATTTATAACATTGGATAATTTTCCCTTATAAAATATTTTTAGTGTTTTCCATGGGTTAAAAATGGCAAGTTCTTTATTGCACAGCATGTTTTTTTGGTGTATTCACTGGCACCCATTTGTAGTCTAGAATGCAATGGGAAAGGGGAGGGACTCTGGCATTCCTACTCTAAGGCTGTGTTCTTAGCAATTTTTATTTGAGGGATACCTCCAGTCAGTTTGACCCTAGGAAACTATGACATATTCTTTGTGGGATGCCACCTTGATAATGGGAACCTCTCTACTTTTCTAGAAACATAGGTTCTCCTCAAGAACTTTCTCTTGAGAAAACTTTTAACCCACTGGAATCAATTTGAATTGCAAGATTTAAGAAAAAAAAAAAAAAGGACTGATCTTCTGTAACACAGCATGATCTCAGTATTCCTTAGGAGACAAGGAAAAATGCCCCATTAATGGGACATTAAGCTTCAATATGATCTATCAGTTAGATCTGTTCTGTAAGAAACAGGGCAAATGGAATGAGGTACCCTATATCCAGACCTTCATGGTTTTAAATCTGGAACCCAACCTAAGGGTCTCTTGAAGAATATTTGGCCACCAGCCAAACTAATAAATGCCCTCCTGTCATATTGGATGATGATTATCAACACAGGCCTCCTCCTAGTAAACCCAGGTTGCCAGAGGAAACACAGCCCATCCCTAACAAAGAAGATACTGACTCTCTCACTGTTCCTCCTCCTAATAGATCCAAGTTACTCTTGTATGTGAGGTTTCCTCTTTCATTCATTTCTTGGGTTAAAGGCTATGATAATTAAAACCAATCATCTGTGTTGTCTATCTTGGAATAAGGACTTTAAGGAATATTACCAGCAGCTGCTGGACTCCTTTTGTTTTGGAGAAGTTTCCTGTCTTCTCTGACCCAACCTGGACTGCCTATTTTCACTTTTTGTTAGTGGGGAAAACAAACAAACAAACAAACAAACAAATAAAAGCATGCCTCTGCTCATCTCTCTGAGATGATCAGCTTTAGGACCGGGTGTCCTCTTTCTCTGCCCTCTGGGCTTTTACTGCCTTCAGCCCTGCTGGCAGTAAATCACCTCTTCTGCTTCCCCCTCCCTCTTCCATTTTCTTCACCACCATGGGCAAGGCTTGCATAACCAGCTCCTATATTGTCCTCTGTGCCTCCAGTGCCATCAGCTCCTGGTACTTCTTCCCTAGGTAACAAGAGCAAGGAGCATCCTCCCTGGACTAAGACAACCCACTTCATATTTCACCACTGGTTGCCCATGTAAAAATTGACAATGGGGAACAAATTGATTAACTTTTGAATGGACATAGGTGCAACTATTCCATATTAAAGCTACTTTAAGCTAGTTTAATTAAGGGAGACATATCTTTGGCATTTTTATCATTAAATTTAATACTTCCATTCTACTCATGTTTACTAGAAGTCAGATAAGTTTATGTTATGTCTGTTGCAATGTTTTAGCAAAAAAAGATGACTTAAAATGATGGTTAGTTTTGCCTGTTTAATAAAGTTCTCATGGGTAATTGTAGAGATAGCTTGTGATACCTTTGGTAACCTGAAATGTTTAAGTTTTTCTAAGTTAGATGACAAATTGGATTAAATCCCTTAATATCTAACCCTTTTCTAAGTAAGATAAAATACTGAAGTTTGGGGCACCAGGATGGCTCAGTGGGTTAAAGCCTCTGCCTTCGGCTCAGTTCATGGTCCCAGGGTCCTGGGATTGAGCCCCGCATCAGGCTCCCTGCTCGGTGGGGATCCTGCTTCCTCCTCTCTCTCTGCCTGCCTCTGTGCCTACTTGAGATCTCTGTCTGTCAAATAAATAAATAAAATATTTTTTAAAAATACTAAAGTTTTGGTTTTGAATATAGGTTTATGCTTTTGGCTTTTTATTACAGAGAAGATGAGATACTTGGTTCCTTTTTTTTTTTTTTTAAAGATTTTATTTATTTATTTGACAGACAGAGATCACAAGTAGGCAGAGAGTCAGGCAGAGAGAGAGAGAGGAGTTAGCAGCCTCCCCGCAGATCAGAGAGCCCCATGCGGGGCTCAATCCCAGGACCCTGGGATCATGACCCTAGCCGAAGGCAGAGACTTTAACCCACTGAGCCACCCAGGCGCCCTGGATACTTGGTTCTGATGGTAAATATGCTTTATGTATTATTGGAATATTATAATGGAAAAATATGGTTTTTTAGAAATTATGAAATATATTCTTAAATTTGCTGATCTGAAGAATTCTGATATAACAGACAGTTCACAAATTGGTTGCTACTTAATTCTCACCAGAGACTGAGGTTTCTAAGAGTTAAAATTCCACCAAATGTAATTAAGACTGATGGAAATAAGAGAAACAATTCTATATACAAGAAAAGATGTGCTTTTAATAATAAATATATAAGGAATGGGAATACATTTTATTGAGGGAAATGGAAGCAATTTTATCCTAAAGTGAGACTCATTGTTTGAGAGAAAATGTTTAGGAAAAAAATCTGTATGTAATAGAAAGTTGTGGAAGGCAGGAGTAAGGTTTGAATGAATAGATTTTAAAAGTACAATGGCATAAAATGGAATTTTTTTTCTCTCTTTCTTAAGAAGACAAAGTTTTCTTAGATTGTTGGTCTGCTCTTGATAAGAAAATATAAACACATTTTTCCTTTTTTTAAATCTGCCCAATACCAAAGTTTTTGTGTTTTGTCTTTAGCAAAACTTCGATTACATAAGAGAACTGCAACTTTTCATATTAAAGGAACTAAGTTTCCTAAAAAATTGTATAACCTTCTGTAGACTATCTTATTGCCAGCTTGTGTAAATAGATAATTAACTATTAAAGTTATAATGATATGTAATCCTGTTAGGTTATGTTCTTTAAATGGTAAATGAAGTTTTTTTTTTTTAACTAATTAGGTTTATTAATTTGGTATGTTAAGATACTTGGAAAATACTGTTAAACCAATAATTATAAGCCATAAGTTGTATTATATGGGTAAATACTATAAGAATTTAAGAATATATATGAAATTCCTGAAGTTTTAATGTGTCCTATTATAAGGTTATTATTTGAATTATTGAAATGCTATGTGTCAAAGAAATAAGTGGATTTCTCATCAATTTCATTATAATAAACTTTCATATCAGATCTTTAACCATGTCCATTTTTTAGTTTGTTTTGTTTGGTTTTGGTTTTGGTTTTGGTCACATATAGTTACTGTTCTGATGCTCTCTCAAAATGTGTTTCATCTTCAAGGAGATTTGTAAAAAGGAATTTTCACAAATAAACGTTTTTGATATGTTTAAAATCATAAAACCGAACTGGATTAGAATTTCTAGAACTAATAGGAAAGCTGCATTCAAATAGAGCAAAAATTAATATCACAGGACTGAACGATTTGAGGAAGATGATAAAATATTCCTTTGCAAACAAATTGAAACAATTAACTTTTCTCCCTACCTGAACTCCAAAATTCAGCAATTCTCAATGAGTATGGCAGTTACAGCTATTTGCATATATTCAATAAGAATTTGTTCTCCTTGGAAACATTGGTTATATTACCAGGGTTTTAACTGGAATGTCATATTTGAGAGAAAATTAGAGATAGATTTAGATAAAACCAAACAGCTTTAAGGAATTAAGGTTGACTTTATGGAGACAAGTGATGCCCCTTAGAAATATTGGCCTGCTAACCCTGTTTAGAGAGTTCCCAACAATCTTACCAGATGAGTAAAGAATATCACTTCCTGGAAAGTATAGCAATTTCAGGATACTTTGGGGGCCTCAGGAAAAGGAATTCACCCAAATCAACAGGTAGTGAAGGCAAATCTGATAACAAGTACTTGGCTTGGCTCTGGCCTCAAAAGGCTATTAAAATGTCAACCTAAATATTCCTCATAAGAATTCCAGCAAAGCAGTTTTTAAATGATCTATATGATTAATCATTATTCTCACTGAGATTATGTAAATAATTAAGCTAAGTTTGTTAAGACTAATAAGTTAGTCTTGATTTGGCTATCTATGTAATTAAGGGTGAATTTAAAGAGAAATATATTTCAAGAATGCATCCTTATGAACGTTAGATTCCAGTTTTGATTGCCTTTAAATGTTTGCTTAAGCTAGGCAATGTGAGGTAAACTTTGGAGAGTTTGCCATAACAGCTCATGTATAGACCATCTTCCTTCTTGTTACTCTGTGGGTAAATAAAAGGGACTCTATGGGTATATGATTATTTAAATAGCTGGACAATGGGATGCACTCCCCAGCAATTATATACCTCAGCTGTCACCTCGATCAATTCTATGTGGCTGATATAACAAAATTGCTCAAAAAAACCAAGGCATAACTCCCTCCATGTGGTTAACTATGGACTTATGGAAATAATAGAGGGTCCCATCTTCCTTATCACTGGATTGGATAATGCACTTGGGGATGCCCTTATCTCCCAGAACAAGTCATCTACTTTCCAGTGATTCTTCATAATTAAGATATTAAGACTAGACATCAGGCAAAGGTTTCAAAGGTTTTATCTCTTAGCCATGTTTGTCTTGGGAGTCATGTCTATTGTTGTAAAAAGTTAAAGCTTTAGCCAAACATATAGAAGCCACCGTTAGCCAAACCCAATATGAAGTCACCCATAAATTTGAAAAGTGATCCTTTAAAACCTAATGGCCCTTGATATCTTGACTGCAAGTCAAAGAAAAACTTACTATGCTAACATTGAAAGCAATTATCATGTCTATATCCCTGATGACTCTCCTAATGTATCCAAAGTTTTATCAGACATACCCAACATGCCTTAGTGGTAGCACTTTTCTTTTCTTTCTTTTTTTTTTTTTTTAATGGGCACAACATTATGCTGAGCTATAAAACCTATCTTTGTGCTTGATTTGTGGCTTACTACCCATATTGAGCTCATTAGCCCTTGGTTTTCTAAATTAAAAGGTACAGATTGACATTATTTAAATCAATAAATAGCTGATATCATACATCACCACAATTCTAGAACATATAGGGGTATTTCTATTACTTAAAAAAAAAAAAAAGTTTCTTGCTGGCCCATGGTAAATGTTTCATGAGACAGCCCATGCCTTAAAAGGCCTTTCTTTTATCTCTAAACTATCAAAATTTTAGTTGAATATGTCAACCCACATATAGGCTCATGACAAATTTCCTATGTAGTCCTTCTTATTAATACACCAAAGAAGGATAATGTCAAATATGGGATGCTTCCCCCAGAAGCCTGTGAACATTCCACTATTTTACAGGCAACCACTGACTGGGGATCAGGTTTAAAATGGGTAGCACTTAATGAAACACAATTGTTATATGGGTCAAATTTATGGCTACGGCTTACACGAGGCTGGATTGGAAGATGCACTATAGGTTATTCTTAGATACAACACTAAGACAATCACTAAGACAATCACTGTAACACTAAGACAATGACAAGTCCAACTAATCTTCCACATCTAAAACAATGATGGTCAATATCTGTGTTCCTTTGGTATAACTTTCTGACATCTATTTGTCTATTTGTCTTCCATCATGTGGCACATGGAAACCCTGGATAAATAGAAAATGAGGGCTTTAAATGATTCTCAAAATACCATTACATTATTAAAAACTAAAGTCACTCAAATGTATAAAGAAATTCTCTAAAATAGAATGATATTACGTGTCTTAGTATCACCACAAGGAGGAATATATGCCATTATTAAAGTGGACTGTTTTGTCTACATTCTAAATTGTAACAAAAATATGACAGGATTTTTTTATTGATATAAATAACTAAATTGGTGCTCCTGAAGACTCAACATTGTCACTTAATGATTGGTTATATTCCTGGTCAAGAGATGGTTTATGGCCCATGTGGAAAGGGCTTCTCATTGCTCTTATTTTTATTATAATAATAACATTAATGTTTTTGTAAATGTTTTGTCTCTTGCTTTGTTCTCTCTTTTTTAAAAGAAGATTTTATTTATTTATTTATTTATTTGATAGAGATCACAAGTAGGCAGAGAGAGAAAGAGAGAAAGGTAATCAGGCTCCCTGCTGAGCAGAGAGCCTGATATGGGGTTCAAGCCAAGAACCTTGGCTTCATGACCTGACCCGAAGGCAGAGGCTTTAACACACTGAGTTACCTAGGTGCCATTTTGTTTGTTCTCTTTTATTGCCAAGATACATGTAAGCAGTATGTTCCTAACTACTAGAAATGAATTCACCCCTGGGTCCACTCTTCACTCTATAGTAATGGACTTCCATAATAATCACTCATTTGTTTTTAAATATTTATTTATTTATTTATTTATTTGAGAAAGAGAGAGAGAAAGCATGAGTCAGGGAGAAGCAGAGGGAGAAAATCTTCAAGCAGACTCCCCACTAAATGCGGAGCCCAATATGGGACTCATTCTCATAACCCATGAAATCATGACCTGAGCCAAAACCAAGAGTTAGACACTATTAGTGGTTATGTCAAAGAGGTTACTGCCTGTTTATTCTCCTAGGATTTTTGTTCAGACCTCACATTTAGCTCTTTGTTATTGGTTAGAAAATAACCAAGATTTAGACCCAGGTATCCCCCATAATGGTTACTTGTAGGAACAGATAGTGACCAATTTCAGTCCATAGGTAGGGACATCTCTATGGCCCCTCTCATCTTTTCACTCTTCAATAACCTTAGAGATCTATGGACAAAAAATTTAGTCAGAGAGGAAATGATGAGGGTTAGAAGCAGAAAAAAAAGTTCACCTTTAGCCTAAAACCCAGAGCCCGTTTCATTTCAGCAAGGGTCTAATAAATGCTGGATGTATATATTTAAAACCTCTCGTGACTGCCTGAAAATGTCCCAAATAGTTAATATTGAGCTAAATGATAAGGACCAGAGAAATCTTGCAAAAGGAGTTTTATGAATAAAAATTCAAACAAGACATTTATGATCTAAGTCTCTCCATGTTCCCTCCTCTTTGAGCACTAAACATATAACCACTGGCTTCATACAGCAAAAGTACAGTTCTTTCTGTCCAAGGTTCCCAACTCCAAGCTATAATAAAAGCACTGAAAATGCTTTTTTTTTTTTTTACACTGAAAATGTCTCGATGTTTTTTTTTCTTGACCATCCGCTAAAAACGCCACATTACATATGATCATTTCAATAGATGTGGAAATGAAGTACATCAATTCATAATTTAAAAAAATACCCACAACGAAATAAGTTTAGTGTGAACATACCTCAACATCATAAAAGCCATATGGGGAAAGCAAAACAAAATAAAACAAAAATGTAGCTTTCATCATCCTTCGAGGGTAAAAAACAACTTTCTTCTAAGGTCAGAAACAAGACAAGGATGTTTACCCTCTTCACTTTTATTTATTATGGTACTGAAAGTCTTAGCCACATCAATCAGGAAAAAAACAAACAAATAAATAAATAAATAAAAGGCATTCAAATCAGTAAGGAAGAAGTACAACTGTCACTATTTGCAGATGACATGATACTGTTTATAGAAAAACTGAAAGATTCCACAAAAAAACCTGCTATAAATGATAAACAAATTCAGTAAAGTTCCAAGATACAAAATCAATTTAGAGAAATCTATTACATTTCTATTCACCAATAATGAAGCAGTAGAAAGAGAAAATAGGAAACCAATCTCATTTACAATTATAACCAATACAAACTTAACAGAAAAAGTGAAAGATCTGTACTCTTAAAACTATAAAACATTGATGAAAGAAATTGAAGATGACAAAAGAAATACAAAAACTGTCCATGGTCATGGATTGAAAGAACAAATATTGTTAAAATAGCTATACTACCTAAAACAATTTACACATTTAATACAATTCCTATTGAAATACCATGAGGATTTTTCACAGAGCTAGAACAAAAATCTTAAAATTTGTGTGGAGCCAGTAAATTCCCAGATAACTAAGTCAACCTTGAAAAAGAAAATCAAAACTGGAAGCATCACTTTTCCAGACTTCATGCTCTATTGCAAAGCTGTAGTAATCAAAGCAGTATGGTACTGGCACAAGAACAGACACACAAGTCAGCAGAACAGGAGAGAAAACCCAGAAATAACCACCCAAATACATGGAAAACTAATCTTTGACAAAACAGGAAAGACTACCTAGTCGGAAAGGAGAGTCTCTTCAACAGTGTTGAGAAAACTGAACAAGGATATGCAAAAAGAATTAAATTAGACCACTTTTTTCAGCATACATAACAATAAACTAAAAATGAGCAAAGATCCAAATGTGAGGCCTAAACAAAAATCCTAGAAAAATAAACAGGCAGTAACCTCTTTGACATAAGCCATAGCAACTTCTTTCTAGATAAGTTTCCTGAGGCATGGGAAATAAAAGCAAAAAGATAAACTTTTAAACTACATAAAAACAAAAAAACAAAACAAACAAACAAAAAACCTCTGCACAGTGAAGGACACAATTAAGTAAACTAAAAGTCAATGCATTAAATGGGAGAAGATATTTGCAAATGATATTTCTGATAAAGAGTTAGTATCCAAAATATAGAAGAAACTGATACAACTCAACACATCAAAAATAAATAATTCAATTTTAAAAATGGTCAGAAGATATAAAGACATTTCTCCAAAGAAGACATCCAAATGGCCAACAGACTCATGGAGAGATATTCATCACTACTTACCACCAGGGAAATGCTAATCAAATCTGCAGTGAGATATAACCTCACCACTGTCAGAATGGCTAAAATCAACAACACAAGAAACAACAGGTGTTAGTGAGAAGAATAAAAAATGCTTGTGATCTTTTAGTCAGTTTGCAAACTGGGGCAGACATTCTAAAAAACAGTTTGGAGGGTACTCAAATAACTGAAAATAGAACTACTCAATGATCCAGGGATTGTACTACTAGCATTTACTCAAAGAATACAATAACATTAATACAGAATGTTACATGCACACCTATGTTTATAGAAGGATTAATTACAATAGTTAAAATACAGAAGCATCCCAGTATCCATCAATTGATGAATGGATAAAAAAATACATGATTCTCACATGAGTGTGTGTGTGTGCATATGTGTGCATGCATACACACACATAGATAATGAAACATTATGAAGCCATAAAAATGTAATTTTGCCATTTGCAAGGATATGGATAGAGTTAAAGAGTATAATGCTAAGTAGAATAAAGACAGAAAGTCAGATACCATATTATTTCATTCACATGTGGAATTTAAGAAGATAAACGAGCAAAGAGTAGTAAAAGAGATAAAGACAAACCAAGAAACAGACTCTTAATTATAGAGGAAAAAACTGATGGTTACCAGAGGGAAGAGGGATGAAGGAATGGATAAAATATGTGATGGGAATTAAAGAGTGAACTTGTAAAGAGCAATTAATGCTGTTATGTAGGTGCTGAATCACTATATATACACCTGAAACTAATTTAATACTGTGTGTCAACTAACTGGAATTAAAATAAAACCAAAATATAGATGCAGTCTATAACTATCAAAATTTTGAACATATAAATAAAAAAAAACTTTGAGAATGAAAATTAGGGGTAAAAACACCCAAAAATATGTCAGTACCTTAAACAAAATATTAGTAAGAAGATTAGAAAAAAAAATAAGTGAACAGTTATTTCCAAGTGGAATCCATCCCAATAACACAACAAATGTTAAACATTAAAGCAAAACTAGTCAAAAATGGTAATGTTTATTCTAGGAATGCAAGAATGGGTTAGAATTTTTGAAAGATGAATCAATATAATACATTTTAACATAGTTAAGATAAAAAGTTATAGCATAATATTTGGTGCAGAAAATAAATCTGACAGATTTCATGAGCACTATAGTATGAAAACTTCCAGCAACATAGGGCTAGAGGGAACTCAATCTCACAAATATTATCTACAAATATTACCTACAATAATATTCAATAATGTAGTAGTTCAGTACTTTCACCTGAGGTCTGAGGTCTGGAATAAGGCAAAGGTGTTTACTACCATTTTGCTTATTTGGACTTTGATGAAATTCATAGATAGTGTATTAAAGAAAAAGGAGGAGGAGGAGGGAAAGAGAAAGAAGAAGAAGGAGAAGAAGAAGAAGGAGGAGAAGAAGAAGGAGGAGAAGGAGAGGATGGAGAAGAGGAATTTTATATATTAGAAAGGAAGAAGTACAGCTGTCTGTGTTTGGGAGTGATATAATTGTGTATAACAAATATATGAAATAATTTACAAGTGTAGGAGAGGTAAGAGGGTGGAGGAATAGGAGACCCTATTTCAACCAGTCCCCTGAATTGAGCTAGATATCTACCAGAGCACTCTGAACACCCATGAAATCCGACTGATATGTAAGAATATACACTTCTGGATCTCTATGGGGGCAGAGGCTTGTAAGTGGAAAGGTACAGAGGAGTTGAGAGTGCACAGACAGATATCAGTGGATAAACAGAAGGGGGAGGGAGCCATTCGAAGGTAATATCCCAGTGCAAAAGTGCCCTGCAGCTAGGGACAAGCAATAGCTTGGAGATGGTAGCTGAGAGATTGGAAGGAACTGATAACAGCTCTCTAACACAACAAAATGACTTAAGGGACAATTGCTGGGACCAAATAGCCACAGGGCCACAGTCCCACAGTCACAGGAAGGCTACAGCATCTGCCTGCCCACGTGGGCTTGGGTCAGCAGTTCCTTTCAGCTGGCAGCTGCTGTGGCCACCACAGTTGCCTCTGCTGCCTCCAGAGCTGCTTCAGTTGATGGCACCCATCTTAGGCTTGAGTCAGCAGTTCCAGGTAAGAATGGCAGCTGCTGGGAGCAGGCTTGCCTGGATGAGTATCACTCATGGTTTTGGTGGCACAGGGTACAGAGACAAGCAAGGAACCTCAGGTGACCACTGAAACTGTGGTTGGGGGTGCACGCCACCTGTAAGAGGCTGTGATGCTCAATGGAGTTTGCAGAGGGGGAATCTGTGTTTTGGACCATTCAGAGAGGAGCAGATTGTGGCTCCTCTCTGAAGTGGAGGTCTGTGTGCAGTCAGTTTACTTTGCTCTGACCCTCCAAAAAGTTGTGAAAGCCATCAGAGAACAACAACCTCCAGAAAACAAAAGCCAATAAAACTGACCCCCTCAGAGTCCAGCCCCTTGATAATGGACAGGGCAATTCTGCCCAAGCAGGATTGACTGAAAAAAAAAAAATGCAGCAAGTGCCTCCCCCAGAAGACCAGCTGAAAGAACAAGAAAGCAACAACCACAGGGTTCCCATAAAAGTGTAAAACCCCAGCACTAAGGGAAAACAATATACTAAGCTCCCAGTATTGCCTCACAGCCTGTGTATTTCTTAGATACAACTTCTCTCTCTATCTCTTTTTTTTTTATTCATTCTCACAATTCTTGTTCTTTTATTTACTTTTTTTTTTACCTACTTAACATTTCAACTGGATGTTTAATACAACATATTCCATTGTAACTTATTTAACTTGAACTATTTTCCACACATATACTTTTTTTTTCTTTTTCTATTTCTTTTATATATACATAGATAAAAGCTTCAATGTAGTCATTTTTTCCCTATTCAATACTACCTCCACTTATAATTTCCCTGTATCTCTGGAAAGTTAAGTTCTCTTAAAAAGAGAACAAGATACACTCAGAAAGAACTGAAATACCCTTCTTTGTCCACATTGAGGGATTATAACCGCCTTTCATCACCTCTTCCTTTATACTTTTTTTTTTAAGATTTTATTTATTTATCTGACAGACAGAGATCACAAGTAGGCAGAGAGGCAGGCAGAGAGGGAGGAGGTAGCATGCTCCCTGCTGAGCAGAGGGGCTTGATCCCAGGACCCTGGGATCCTGACCTGAGCCAAAGGCAGAGGCTTTAACCCACTGAGCCACCCAGGCACCCCTCCTTTATACTTTTTGTGTTTTTTTGTTGTTGTTTTGTTTTGTTTTGTTGGTCTCTTTGTTTTGTTTTTGTACTTTATAAATCTTATCCTTGAGGTTTATTTTGGCTGGGTTTTTCTTTCTTACTTTCTTTCTTTCCTTTTTTTCTTTTCTTCTTTTTTTCTTTTGTAGGTCTTTCTGTGTGATTTTGTTTTTACACTTTATAATCTTACTCATGGGGCTCATTTTGGTTATTTTTCTTTTTTCCTTTCCTTTTTTCTTTCTTTTTCATGGTGACTTCCAATTGTTCTGAAATTTTCCAGGGTGCACCTTGTCTGGATCATGGTTGATATTTTCAGCTATACATCACCTCACCTCCTTTCACCAGAATGACTAGTAGGAGGGGAACCCAATAGAGGAAAAATTCAGAGACTGTCACAGACCTATTCAGACCTCTGTCACAGAACTATTGGATATAGACATAAGCAGTATATCAGAAATAGAATTCACAGTAACAGTTATGTAGACAATGGCTAGGACGGAGAAAACCATTAGTGGTAACATAGAATCTCTAAGGCAGAAATGAGAGCTGATCTGGCAGAACTTAAAAGTGTTATCAAGGAGATCCAATCTAAACTAAATACTCTAACAGCTAGGGTTAATGAGACCAAAGATTGAATTAGGATCTAGAAGACAAACTGATAGAAAAGAAGGATCAGGAGAGGCCTAGAACAAACAGCTTAGAAGCCATGAAAATAGAATTATATAAATAAATGATGCCATGAAACATTCCAGTGTCAGAATTGTTGGGATCCCTGAGGGGTTGGAGGGAGAAAGAGAGAGTACTAGAAGATATAGTTGAGAAAATCCTAGCTGAAAATTTCCCTAACCTGGGGAATGGAACAAGTGTTCCTGTCCTAAAGGCAGAGAGGGCACCCCCCACCAAGATTCAGGAGGGCAGAAACACCTACCAGAATGTGATTGTGAAATTCGTGAATCATAAAACCAGATAAAATATATTAAGGATAGCTAGGGGAAGAGATTTCTTGGGTATGAAGAGGAACATCAGAATAACGTAAGACCTGTCCACAGAAACTTGTCAAGCCAGAAAGAGCTAGCAAGACACATTAAGGGCATAATAAGAACATGCAACCAAGAATACTTTTTCTGGCAAGGCTGACATTCAGAATGGATGGAGAGATAAAGAACTTCCAAGGCCAGCAAAGATTAAGACAATATGTGACCACCAAGCTGGCCCTACAAGAAATATTAAGTGGGGTTCTATAAAAGAAGAAAGAACTCAAGAGTGATATAGAACAGAAATTTATGAGACAATCTATAGAAACAAGGTCCTCACAGGTAATATGATGACAATAAATAATTATTACTATTAAATAATTAAATAATAATAATAATTAGGTAATTAAATTATTATTATTATTAAAAATAATAATTTTAAAATAATCACTCTCAATGGAAATGACCTAAATGCACCCATAAAATGGCACGGGGTTGCAGATTGGATAAAAGACAGGACCCATCCATATGCTGTCTACAAAAGACATATTTGGAACATAAACATACATCCAGGGATGCCTGGGCGGCTCAGTCATTAGGCATCTGCCTTTGGCTGAGGTCATGGTCCCAGGGTCTTGGGATCAAGCCTCGTTTTGGGTTACTTGCTCATCAGGAGGCCTGATTCTCCCTTTCTCACTCTCCCTGCTTGTTTTCCCTCTCTCGCTATGTCTCTCTCTGTCAAATGAATAAACAAAATCTTAAGAAAAATAAAGATACATCCAAACTGAAAGTGAAGGGATGAAGAACCATCTTTCATGCCAACAGACTTCAAAAGAAAGCTGGGGTAGCAATTCTCATATTAGAGAAGCTTTATTTTAAGCTAAAGACTGTAATCAGAGATACAGAAAGATACTACATCATTCCTTTTTTTAAATTAACTTATTAATTAATTAATTTGATAGAGAGAGATCACAAGTAGGCAGAGAGGCAGGCAGAGTGAGAGGGGGAAAGCAGGCTCACAACTGAGCAGAGAGCCCAATGCAGGGCTTGATCCCAGGACCCTGGGCTGAAGACAGAGGCTTTAACTCACTGAGCCACCCAGGTGCCCCAATACTACATCATTCTTAAAGGGTCTATCCACCAAGAAGGTCTAACAATTATAAATATTTGTGCCCTCAATAGGGGAACAGCCAACTACATAAGCTAACTATTAAAATGAAGAGATGTATTTATGAGAATACATTAAGTGTAGGGGATCTTAGCATGCCACATTCAGTAATAGACAGATAATCTAAGCAGAAAAATCAATAAAGAAACAGGAACTTTGAATGATACATTGGACAAGATGGACCTCATAGATACACACAGAACATTCTATTCTAAAACAACAGAACACTCATTCTACTTGAGTGCAAATGGAACTTTCTCCAGAATAGACCACATACTGGGTCCCAAATCAGTTTTCAACTAAAACCAAAAGACTGAGATTATTCCTTTCATAATCTCAGACCACAGTGCTTTGAAGCTGGAACTCAACCACAAGAAAAAGTTTGGAAGGAATTAAAACACTTGGAAGTTAAAGACCATCCTGCTTAAGAGGGATCAAAGAAGAAATCAAAGAAGAACTTAATTCATGGAAACCAATGAGAATGAAGACACATCGGTCCAAATCCTATGGGAAATGGAAGAGATGGTCCTAAGGGGGAAATACATAGCCATCCAAGCCTCACTTAAAAAAAAAAAAAAATCCCCAATACACAAACTCTTTACACCTTAAAGAACTGGAGAATCAACAACAAATTAAGCCTACCTCATATACAAGAAGGGAAATAATTAAGATTAGAGCAGAGATCAATGAGTTAGAAACCAGAGATACAATAAAACATGTCAAAAAAACTAGAAGCTTGTTCTTTGAAAGAATTAATAAGATCAGTAAACCACTGATCAGATTAATCCAAAAGACAAGATAAAGGACCCAAATTAATAAAATTATCAATGAAAGGGGAGAGATCATGAATAACATAAAGAAAATAGAGCAATCATCATAAATTATTATCAACAGCTATATGTAAACAAGTTAAGCAACCTAGAAGAAATAGATACATTCCTGGAAACATAAAAACTTCCAAGAGTGAAACGGGAAGAAATTGACAACCTGAATAGATCAATACTAATAATGAGATTAAAGTAGTGGTCAAAAAATTCCCCCAAAATGAGAGTACAGGGCTAGACAGATTCTCTGGGGGATTCTACCAAGCATTCAAATGAAAAATAATACTTATTCTCCTGAAGCTATTTCAAAAAATAGAAACAGAAGGAAAAATTCCAGACTCTTGCTATGAGGCCAGCATTACCTTGATCCCCAAACCAGACAAAGACCTCATCAGAAAAGAGAATTTCAGACCAATATCCCTGATGAATATGGATACCAAGATTCTCAACAAGATCCTAGCTAATAGGATCCAACAGTACATTAAGAAGATTATCCACCATGACCAGATGGGATTTCTCCCTGGGATGCAAGGGTGGTTCAACATTCACAAATCAATCAATGTGATAGAACAAACCCATATAGAAGAGAAAAGAACCACATGGTCCTCTCAGTTAATGCCAAAAAAGCATTTGACAAAATACAGCATCCGTTTCTGATTGAAGGAACATTCCTGAACTTCGTGAAATCCATCTATGAAAAACCCACAGAGAATAACTTCCTCAAAGGGGAAAAGCTGAGAGTCTTCCCACTGAGCTCAGGAAAATGACAAAGATGCCCAATCTCACCACTATTGATCAACATAGTACTAGAAGACCTAGGAACAGCAACCAGAAAACAAAAAGAAATAAAAGTTGTTGAAATTGGCAAAGTAGAAGTCAAACTCTTTCTCTTCACAGTTGACATGATATGTTATGTGGAAAACCCAAAAGACTCGAACCCTAAATTACTAGAACTCATAAAGCAATGTAGTAATGTGACAAGATACAAAAGGAATGCACAGAAATCATTTTCTCTCTTATACGCTAAAAGTAAACAGTAGAAAGGGAAATTAAAGAATCAATTCCATTTACAATACTACCAAAAATCACAAGATACCTTGGAATAAACCTAACCAAAGAGGTAAAGAATCTATACTCGAGGAACTATAGACCATTCATGGAAAAAAAAAAAAAAAAAAAAAAGAATAAATTGACGAAGACACAAAAAGATGGAAAAACTTTCCATGTTCATGGATCAGGAGAATAAACATTGTTAAAATCTCTATGCTGCCAGAATGATCTATACGTCCAATGCCATCCTGATCAAAATACCATTGGCATTTTTCAAAGTGCTGAAACAAACAATCCTAAAATTTGTATGGAACCAGAAAAGACCCAGAATCTCCAAGGAACTTCTGAAAAAGAAAACAAAGCTGGGGCATCATGTTGCATGATTTCAATCTATATTGCAAAGCTTTGATCACCAAGACAGCATGGCACTGGCATTAAAAAAAAGACACAGAGAGCAATGGAACAGAGTAGAGACCTCAGATATGGACCCTGAACTCTATGGTCAGATAATTTTCAACAAAGCAGGAAAATATATCCAGTAGAAAAAAGACAGTCCTTTCATTAAATGGTGCTGGGAAAATTAGACAGCTATGTATAGAAGAATGAAACTCGACCATTCTCTTACACCATACACAAAGATAAACTCAAAATAAATGAAAGATCTCATAGACAGTAACCTTTTGACATCAGCCACAGCAACTTCTTTCAAGATATCTATCCAAAGGCAAAGGAAACAAAAGCAAAAATGAACTTTTGGGACTTCATCAAGGTCAAAATCTTCTGCATTGCAAAGGAAACGGTCAACAAAACAAGGAGGCAACCCCCAGAATGGGAGAAGATATTCACAAATGACAGTACAAAAAAAAAAAGGGGGGGGGCTGATACCCAAGATCTCTAAAGAACTCCTCAAACTTAACACACATAAAACAAACAATCATGTCAAAAAAATGGGCAGAAGACATGAACAGACACTTCTCCAAAGAAGACATACAGATGCCTACAAGCACATGAAAAACATGTTTATCATCTTAAGCCATCAGGAAGATTCAAATCAAAACCACATTGAGATATCACCTTACACTAGTTAGAATGGCTAAAATTAGCAAGAAACAACAAATTTTGGAGAGTATGTGAAAAAAAGGGAACCTTCCTACACTGTTGGTGGGAATGCAGTTTGGTGCAGTCACCTTGGAAAACAGTGTGGACAATCCTCAAGAAATTAAAAAAAACAGAGCTACCTTGTGACACTGCAATTATACCACTGGATATTTACCACAGAGACACAGATATAGTGAAAAGAAGGGCCATCTGTACCCCAATGTTCATAGCATCAATGTCCACAATTGTAAACCTATGGAAAAAGCTGAGATGACCTTCAACATCTGAATGTAGAAAGAAGATGTTGTCCATATATAGAATGGAACATTACTCAGCCATCAGAAACAATGAATACCCAACTTTTTCACCAACATGGATGGGACTGGAAGAGATTATGCTGAATGAAATAAGTCAAGCAGAGAAAGTCAATTGTCATATGGTTTCACTTACTTGTGGAACATAAGGAATAACATGGAGAACATTAGGAGAAGGAAAGGAAAAGTGAAAGGGGGAAAATCAGAGGGAGAGTTGAACCATGAGAGACTGTGGACTTCGAGAAACAAATTGAGGGTTTTAGAGGGGAGGGGAGTGGGGGATGGGTGAATCAAGTAGTGGATATTAAGGAGGGCACATATTGTATGAAGGACTCGTGTTATACATAGAGAATGAATCTTGGAACACTAAATCAAAAACTAATGATGTATGGTGACTAACATAACACAATAAAAATAAATAAATAAATAAATGAATAAATAAACTCATCCCACTGTACACATTAAAAATGGAGAGTGTTGAATATCAATCATATTTAAATAAATTTGTTTTTAAGAAAAAATCTACAAGTAATGAATAGAATTAATTGGATTTAAAAATTTGATGAATCAAGTATCAGCATACAAAGTTTAATTTTTTTTGTGTTTTTTTTTTAATTTTTTACTTTTTATAAACATATATTTTTAGTCCCCAGGGGTACAGGTCTGTGAATCACCAGGTTTACACACTTCACAGCACTCACCATAGCACATACCCTCCCCAATGTCCATAATCCCACCCTCTTCTCCCAAACCCCCTCCCCCCAGCAACCCTCAGTTTGTTTTGTGAGATTAAGAGTCACTTATGGAATCTCAGGATAAACACTGTTGTTGTTGTTGTTCTTGTTATTCCTTTCATTGATGTGTTTTATCACATTGACTGATTTGTGAATGTTGAACTAACCTTGCAGTCCTGGAATAAATCCCAACTGGTCGTGGTGAATAATCCTTTTAATGTACTTTTGAATCCTATTGGCTAGTATTTTGTTGAGTATTTTCACATCTGTGTTCATCAAGGATATTGGTCTATAGCTCTCTTTTTTGATGGGATCCTTGTCTGGTTTTGGGATCAAGGTGATGCTGACCTCATAAAATGAGTTTGGAAGTTTTCCTTCCATTTCTATTTTCTGGAACGGTTACAGGAGAATAGGAATTAGTTCTTCTTTAAATGTTCGGTAGAATTCCCCCGGGAAGCCATCTGGCCCTGGGCTTTTGTTTGTTTGGAGATTTTTAATGACTGTTTCAATCTCCTTACTGGTTATGGGTCTGTTCAGGCTTTCTATTTCTTCCTGGTTCAGTTGTGGTAGTTTATATGTCTCTAGGAATGCATCCATTTCTTCCAGATTGTCAAATTTATTGGCATAGAGTTGCTCATAGTATGTTCTTATAATAGTTTGTATTTCTTTGGTGTTAGTTGTGATCTCTCCTCTTTCATTCATGATTTTATTTATTTGGGTCCTTTCTCTTTTCTTTTTGATAAGTCTGGCCAGGGGTTTATCAATTTTATTAATTCTTTCAAAGAACCAGCTCCTACTTTCGTTGATTTGTTCTATTGTTTTTTTGGTTTCTATTTCATTGATTTCTGCTCTGATCTTTATGATTTTTCTTATTCTGCTGGGCTTAGGGTTTCTTTCTTGTTCTTTCTCCAGCTCCTTTAGGTGTAGGTTTAGGTTGTGTATCTGAGACCTTTCTTGTTTCTTGAGAAAGGCTTATACCGCTATATATTTTCCTCTGAGGACTACCTTTGTTGTGTCCCACAGATTTTGAACCGTTGTATTTTCATTATCATTTGTTTCCATGATTTTTTTCAATTCTTCTTTAATTTCCCGGGTTACCCATTCATTCTTTAGAAGGATGCTGTTTAGTCTCCATGTATTTGGGTTCTTTTCCAACTTCCTTTTGTGGTTGAGTTCTAGCTTTAGAGCATTGTGCTCTGAAAATATGCAGGGAATGATCCCAATCTTTTGATACCGGTTGAGTCCTGATTTAGGAACGAGGATGTGATCTATTCTGGAGAATGTTCCATGTGCACTAGAGAAGAATGTGTATTCTGTTGCTTTGGGATGAAATGTTCTGAATATATCTGTGATGTCCGTCTGGTCCAGTGTGTCGTTTAAGGCCTTTATTTCCTTGCTGATCTTTTGCTTGGATGATCTGTCCTTTTCAGTGAAGGGAGTGTTAAAGTCCCCTACTATTATTGTATTATTGTTGATGTGTTTCTTTGATTTTGTTATTAATTGGTTTATATAGTTGGCTGCTTCCACGTTGGGGGCATAGATATTTAAAATTGTTAAATCTTCTTGTTGGACAGACCCTTTGAGTATGATATAGTGTCCTTCCTATCTCTTATTATAGTCTTTCGCTTAAAATCTAATTGATCTGATATAAGGATTGCCACTCCTGCTTTCTTCTGATGTCCATTAGCAAGGTAAATTCTTTTCCACCCCCTCACTTTAAATCTTGAGGTGTCTTCGGGCTTAAAATGAGTTTCTTGCAGGTAACATATAGATGGGTTTTGTTTTTTTATCCATTTTGATACCCTGTGTTTTTTGATTGGGGCATTTAGCCCATTAACATTCAGGGTAACTATTGAGAGATATGAATTTAGTGCCATTGTATTGCCTGTAAGGTGACTGTTACTGTATATGGTCTCTGTTCCTTTCTGATCTACCACTTGTAGGCTCTCTCTTTGCTTAGAGGACCCCTTTCAATATTTACTGTAGAGCTGGTTTGGTGTTTGCAAATTCTTTCAGTTTTTGTTTGTCATGGAAGCTTTTAATCTCTCTTTCTATTTTAAATGATAGCCTAGCTGGATATAGTATTCCTGGCTCCATGTTTTTCTCATTTAGTGCTCTGAAAATATCATGCCAGCTCTTTCTGGCCTGCCAGGTCTCTGTGGATAAGTCAGCTGCCAATCTAATATTTTTACCATTGTATGTTACAGACTTCTTTTCCCGGGCTGCTTCCAGGATTTCTCTTTGTCACTGAGACTTGTAAATTTTACTATTAGGTGACGGGGTGTGGGCCTATTCTTATTGATTTTGAGGGGCGTTCTCTAAACCTCCTGAATATTGATGATCGTTCCCTTTGCCATATTGGGGAAATTCTCCCCAATAATTCTATCCAGTATACCTTCTGCTCCCCTCTCTCTTTCTTCTTCTTCTGGAATCCCAATTATTCTAATGTTGTTTCGTCTTATGGTGTCACTTATCTCTCGAATTCTCCCCTCGTGGTCCAGTAGCTTTTTGTCCCTCTTTTGCTCAGCTTCTTTATTCTCTGTCATTTGGTCTTCTATATCACTAATTCTTTCTTCTGCCTCATTTATCCTAGCAGTGAGAGCCTCCATTTTTTATTGCACCTCATTAATAGCTTTTTTAAATTTCAATTTGGTTAGATTTTAGTTCTTTTATATCTCCGGAAAGGGCTTTTATATCTCTCAAGAGGGTTTCTCTAATATCTTCCATGCCTTTTTCGAGCCCGGCTAGAACCTTGAGAATTGTCATTCTGAACTCTAGATCTGACATATTACCAATGTCTGTATTGATTAGGTCCCTAGCCTTCGGTACTGCCTCTTGTTCTTTTTTTTGTGTAGAATTTTTCCGTCTTGTTATTTTGTCCAGATAAGAGTATATGAAGGAGCAAGGAAAATACTAAAAGGGTGGCAACAACCCCAGGAAAATATTCTTTAACCAAATTAGAAGAGATCCCAAATCGTGAGGGGGGAGAAAGGGGATAAAAAGAGGTTCAAAAAGGAAGAACGAAAAAAAAAAAAAGAAAAAAGAAAAAAAAATGAAAAGAAAAAAAAAAAGAAAACAAATAAAGAAAAATATAAAAAAGAAAAAAATATATATACTAAACTAGTTAAAAAACGTTAAAAAGGAAAAAGTTAAAAGTTATAAAAAATTTTACCAGAAGGCGAGAAAAAAAACAAAAAATGAAAAAGAAAGAAATTTAATTAACTGCAATACTAAAAAAAATCACAGGAAAAAAGCCATGAGTTCCGTGCTTTGCTTTCTTCTCCTCTAGAATTCTGTTGCTCTCCTTGGTATTGATACCGCACTCCTTGGTAGGTGAACTTGGTCTCGGCTGGATTTCTTGTTGATCTTCTGGGGGAGGGGCCTGTTGTAGTGCTTCTCAAGTGTCTTTGCCCCAGGCGGAATTGCACCGCCCTTACCAGGGGCCGGGCTGAGTAATCCACTAGGGTTTGCTTTCAGGAGCTTTTATTCCCTGAGAGCTTTCCGTAGAGTTCCGGAGGATGGGAATATAAATGGCGGCCTCCTGGTCTCCGGCCCGGAGTTGCTGAGAGCCCAGGGCCCCACTCCTCAGTGCGCCCTCAGAGAACAGCGCCCAGTTACTCCCGTCTGCCTTACTTCCTGCCGTGCTCCGAGCTCACCGAGCCTGCTGCTGGTTCAAGGTAACACCTAGCTGTGAGCTTACTGTCGGCTCTGTCTCTGTAGCTGGCTTTCCTGTTCCAATACCCGCAAGCTGTGCGACACTTAGACACCCCTGATCCTTCTGTGACCCTGCAGGACCTGAGGCCACGCTGACCCCGCATGGGCTTCGCCCCGGTTTAGCCTCTGGAGCGATGTCCCTCAGCGGAACAGACTTTTAAAAGTCCTGATTTTGTTCGCCGTTGCTCCGCCGCTTGCCGGGAGCCGGCCCCTCCCCCCGGGGGTCTATCTTCCCGTCGCTTTGCATTCACTTCTCTGCCGGTCCTACCTTTCAGAAAATGGTTGTTTTTCTGTTTCCAGAATTGCTGTTCTTCTTCTCTTCGATCTGCCGATGGATTTTCAGGTGTTTGCAATCTTTAGATAAGCTATCTAGCTGATCTCTGGCTAGCTGAAGTAGTCTCAGCCTGATACTTCTCTGCCATCTTGGCTCCTCCCCTCCTACAAAGTTTAATTTTATGCTTATATACTAGCAAAAAACTATTGGAAAATGAATTTTATAATCAAAATATAGGGATGCCTGTATGGTTCAGTCTTAAATGTCTAACTCTTGATTTTGGTTCAGGTCATGATCTCAAGGTTGTGAGATTAAGTCCCTCATCGTATTCCCAGCTGGGCATGGAGCCTATTTAAGATTCTTTCTCTCTCCTTCTGCCCCTACTTGCCCTCCATCCATACTATCACTCTCTCCCTCTCTAAAACAAACAAATAAATTAAGTATTTGTGTATATAGTATGTGCATATATATATATATATACATGTATGTATACATACATATCATCAAATTTAATACATAACTACATATATATGTATATATACATATATGTATGTGTATATATATAGTATCATCCAATTTAATAAATATACACTCTCTGCACATATAAATATACATATTATATATATGACAAGAGACAAATTCCCTTAGTATTTAAAGAACACATATCCATCAATATAAAATACCCATAACCCAACTTACAAAATGAGCAATAGGCAAGAAGTGACACTTTACATAAGGAGATATGTGAATAACCACTAAAAACAACATAAGATATCATGAGACTTCATTTTCATTTTGATGCATGTATTCATGCATACTTTTTAAAACTTGATAAACCAATAGTAAGCAAAAATATGGAACAATTTGAATTTTCCTACATTACTGTTAGGATTATAAAATGAAACAACCACTTTGGAATTCATCAAAATTTTCTAATATTAATGTTTGATTAATAAATACACATGTTGACTGTAATACAATATTACTAAGATATATTTTGTTATATATACTGAGATTCATGACAATAATAGCATCAAAGGTAGAAGCATAATTGAGCTAAAGTGTTTGAGGTCCATGATATTATCTATAAGAGCTAAAATTAATTTTTAGTATATTCTAATAAGAATGCATGTTGTATTCTCTATGATATATCCAACAAGATAAATGAGAGTTGATTAAATAATTTTTAAAAATCATTAATAGAACAAAGGAGGAAAATAACACTAAAAAACAAATAGTAAAGTGTTAGATTACAACATAGGTAAATCAGTAATCCCATTAAAGGAAGAGGAAAAATAATCCAAGCAAATCACGAAGACTACCTGACTGGATAATAAAACAAAAGCTGATTTTCAAGAAAATTTAAATATGTAAAACAAAGATTTTTTGAAAGTGAAATGATAGAGACTCTGCAAGCATTAATGAAAAGAAGACTAGCTGTCAGATAAAGCAGGTTTTCAACCAAGAAGTAGTACTACATAAAAGCAGGGATATTTAATAGCAATATTTGGATCAATCAATAAATATATATCAAAATCTTCAATGTCCATCCAAAATAACATCAAATTATATAATGAAAACATTTACGGATATGAAGAAGAAATAAAATCAGTAAGAAAATTTAATATACTCATTAGCTAATAAGATAAATAGACAAAATAAGTAAAAGTTCTAAACAACCCAAGTAACAAACATGGCTGAATTTACCTACATAGAACTCTATACTTAGCAACTGCTGAGGATATTATAATTCCAAGTATACATAGGATATTTAAAAAATTGGCATTTTCTGTTCATAAAACAATTTACAGCAGTTTGGAAAACAAGTCCAAGTCTAAAAGTTAAAAGATTCATAGAATATTGTAAAAGAAACTATTTTTATGATCTTATAAATGAGGTATTTTGAAGCAGAACACACCCACAGAAATTATCAGGGGAAAAATAACAATCTACTACTAAAATTAAGAATTACATCTCACTGCTGATCTATAAGTCAAAGGATCTTGTAAAATAATATACACCAGGTGATTGAATATGTAGTCTTAATGATAGGTGGGGTTTAGTTATTAAATCACCAAGTTATGCCTGAACTATATAAATCCTTTTCCTTTACTTGTAAAAAATAAATAAATAAACAAAATGAATCAAATAATTGTTTGCAACAAATCACGTGCTATCATTGTCTCATATAGACACAGTAAAGTACAATTACTTTGTGGTTTTTTTTTTTATGATCTATTGGATATATTATGAAGATAGCAACATGTTGACCAATACAGTTAACTACAAAATTTAACTGTCTTATTTGTCCACAAAGTGAGACTGCCATGCTGATCAATAAAAAACAATGATGAGTAAGTCTTTTATTTCTTCCTCTGTGTCAGTATATGAGCTTGCATGGTACAAGCAGTCAGACCACTATTAAGAGCAGTTTTATTAATAATTGCTGCTTACATAAGGGTGCTTCATTTATCAACTTCATTAACTGCAACAAAGTGCTTATGGCACTGGTAAAGGCTGGTTCAACCAAGGGGCTAAGAAATAGCAACTACAGAAAAGTCACTTAAAGAATTGGTCCTGCTTGAATCAACCAACTTAGGGATGTCCCTAATTGTTTAGGTAAAGAAAAGGAATATGTAATCTAAAGTCCTAAGGTACTTTTTCTCATACACTGGTATTCTTAAAAATGGCTGTAATTATAATTATATAAGTAGAGAAAAGAGGATCAAGTGTTGTCTTGGTTTTCTGATTCATATTATAATTCAGCAGAATTGTTTTAATATTCTCAGCATTTTGATACTGTTTATTTATATAACCAAGGGAGAGTGAAAAATTTGTTCCTGTATAGTTTAAGAAGTTCCCTGATCTGATGTCAACTCATAGATTATTTGATCATCAAGACATCTCCATTGGGAAATGGAGAGGGTAAATGAGATGGTGAAAATGGGAGGTGGAGACAAACCACAAGAGACTGTGGATTCTGAGAAACAAACTGAGGGTTTGGGAGGGGAGAAGGGTGGGGAATTGGATGAGCCTGGTGGTGGGTATTATGGAGGTCACATATTGCATGGAGCACTGGCTGTGGTGCATAAACAATGAATGCTGGAACACTGAAAAGAAATAAAATAAAATAAAATGGAAATAAAAAAAGGTATGGATTTGATTTAGTCTATTATGTTGAGAACTGTGGTGCCCTGATATAATGCATTCTTAGGCATCATAAAATAAATAAAGGTTGGAATCTCCTTATTTCAGAGTAATCAATGGAAGGTAATTTTTAAAAAGATTTTATTTATTTATTTGAGGGGGGAAGAGAGTGAGAACATAGGTGGTGGAGAGGGGTGGACAGAGGCAGAGTAAGAAGCAGACTCCCCACTGAGCAGGGAACTCAATGCAGGGCTAGGTCCCAAGATCCCTCCCAGGATCCCGAGATTATGCTGAGGCAAAGGCAGACTCTTAAGTGACTGAGCCATCCAGGCGCCCAATAGAAAGGCAATTTAATTTAATAAAAACTTCTGTGTTACAAGATATATTTTAAAAAATAAGCCCATATTTTATTAATTTGGGAATATGGATAAACATAACAATATAGCTATATTAAATAGGAAACTATTCTACCTTAGTGGTTTTAAGAAATTGGAAATTATTTTTGTTGTTCTTTAGATTAGTCATAGCTAAAGTTCAGCTCAGTTCATATTTTTTAGTAATTTTTCCATTAATATAATAATATTTGCATTAATATGCTTTCAGGGTATTTTAATATCTAGTGTTATTTTATTTTTTTGCTAATATCTGTAATGACTTTTTTTGCATTTTTTTTTACATTTTTTATTTCTTTTCAGCATCACAATATTCATTATTTTTTTCACCACACCCAGTGCTCCATGCAATCCGTGTCCTCTCTAATACCCACCACCTGGTTCCCCCAACCTCCCACCCCCGCCACTTCAAAATCCTCAGATTGTTTTTCAGAGTCCATAGTCTCTCATGGTTCACCTCCCCTTGCAATTTTCCTCAACTCCCTTTATTGCATTGTTTTCAAACACATATATAAACACAGTATTGAATCAGGTCCTTTTCATTTTTTAAAATACTTTATTTATTTATTTGGGAGAGAGAGCACATGTGGTGAGGTGGGGAGAACAACAGAGGGAGAGGAGATAATAGACTCCCCACTGAGCAGGGCACTGGACTACTACTATCCCATAGGGCTCCATCCCAGGACACTGGTATCATGACCTGAGCCAAAGGCAGACACTTAAGCAACTGAGACACCCAGGTGCCTCTTATGTCTTCTTTATGGTGTGTGTTTATTATTTGATATATTTGGAACCCTCAAATATGGACAAATATAGGAAGTACTATTTGTGTTTTTTATTTCTATTTTACTTTTATAATTATTTTCTAACACATATAAACAAATTATGTTTAAAAATAACACTCACATCTCCATACTTCAATAAGTCCTAAGTGATGTCTGATTCCTTTTATACCACTAAAAATGGATGACAATATTTTGAGTCATCCCCTCACCAAATCCAGGCTGTGTTCAGGAGACTTTTCCCCCTGCTAGAAATGTCACTGAAATCAAGACTTCATCTCTGGGGACAGTGCCAAATCCATGATGCTTTTGGATACTTTCTCCATTGCCATCGCTGTCATCCTCATCATAACCACACTGACATCCATCCCTGTCACTACACTATGGTGATGACATTGCCACTCTGACTTTACTGCCCTCCCTTCTTTGCCTTGAAGGCACTGACAGTATCAGGACTGATGCTCTCTCTGAACAGAGAGAAACAGATCTAGCTAAAAGGAAAACAACACTGAGTTAAATTTTTCTTAGGACACAAAAGACTTTTAGAGTTTTCTGCTCTATACACAAGCAGGCTCAAAATACCATGGTCTCCTGCCTTATGTTTCATTGCCCTGTTCTCCCCTCACTGGAACAGGGCTGTAACAAGCACCTTACATTTCTGAGAGGGTGAAACTTCAGTTTGGGGGTGATTAGTTTGGAGAATACATTAGATCTTGAGTAGAATTAGAGCAACTCTGCAGCAGGAACTTTTTTTTTTTTCCTATTTTCAACTAGCTTCACATTTATTTCAATTGCTTCTTTGAACATCATTTCCTTTTACTTAAGCAAGTAGGTTTTTTCAGCCCTCAATGATATTAGAATCAGTTGAGCTAAGGAAGTAATAAAAAAAATAATTAGTTAAAATATTAAAATTAAAAAAATAAAAAGAGGATCTAATTGGTATCTGGATTTGTAGTTATAGAAGCATATCTAAGTATTGTTAATTAATTTTCATCTCTGCACGATGTGTGCAGTTGTAAGACAGATCTCTGTACAATCATTCCTGCTAATAGCTCCAGAGAATAAACATGGAGTTTGAAAATATTTAGGTTCTTTACATACTGAGAAGATCCCTAGTGCCAGATTTTAAAGTCCCTTAATCAAGCTCAGTTTAAATAAAATATGTTTTAAGTTTAAATAAAGTATTACTAAATAGCAAATGCTTCATTGCACTACACTTATTGTATTCACACTTTTATTTAATTTTTTGGTTTAAAGAGAATAATGTATCCTTCACTGTAAATTCCTTAAAGGCAGGAATGCATCTAGTTTTCTTTGGTGTTCCACTGATGTGCAGAAAGCAAATTACTAATATGAATAACCAATAAATAACTGACATTTATATCCCAGACTTAATCTTATTTGAGCTTTAGATTCACATACTGATCTGCTTAGTTATTATTAAATGGTAAACTAGATTTCCCCCATAGAATATCTAACTCAACACTGTCTCACCTTGCCTTCATTCCTAGAAAATCTCTTCTCAATAACCACGTCCTTATTATTCAGTTGCTGAGCTAAAAATGTGTCAGTCAGCCTTGATCTCTCCCTCCTCTCTCTTTTATTATCAATAACAAATTCTTTAGTAAGTTTTGCCAGCTATTTCTCCAAAATAAATCTGGAATTAATTCACTTTTTTCTATTTCCACTGTTACTATAGTTATTTTTAAAAGATTTTATGTACTTATTTGACAGAGGGAAAAATCAAAGCAGGCAGAGTGGTAGGGATAGAGAAAGAGAGAGAAGCAGGCTCCCTGCTGAGTGGAGAGCACAATGTAGGTCTCAATTCCAGGACCTTGGGATCATGACCTGACCGTAAAGCAGATGTTTAGCCAACTAGATGCTTAACCAACTGAACCACCCTGGTGCCCCAGTGGTCAGTGTTTTCTTTGTATCTCACTGGACTGCTGAAATTATATCATATGTACCCTCTCAGTTTCCATGATTTCCCCCCACTAATCAATTCACCAAATAGGAAAGCCACCAAAAAAAAAAGTTTTACTGAAATATGATTTTCATATCATTCACCTATTTAAAGTGTTCAATTTAGTGCTTTTTAGTATACTCACAGACAGTTGAAACCACATCAGAGTCAATTTTAGAAAATTTCCCTTATCTCAGAAAGAAGCTGCATGCTCTTCAATGATAACTCTATATTCCCCCATCCCTGACTCCAGCCCTAAACAACCTCTAATCTACTTTCTGTCTGTAGATTTCCCTGATCTGGATGTTGATGGGAACTGAATAATGTAGTATGTTGTCCTTTGAAATGGGTTTCCTTTACTTAGTATACTGACCTTAGGTTCATTCAGGCTATGTATTAGTACTTCATTCTTTTTATGGATGAATAATATTCTGTTGTATAGATAAATAGTGTGTGTTTATACATTTGCCATCAAGAGAAATTTGGGTTGCCTTTACCTTTTGACTATTATGAATAATGCTGTTATGAATATTTATGTATACATTTCTGTGTGGACATATGTTTTCATTTATCTTGTGTATATGCCAAAGACTGAAAATATTTATCAGATCATATGGTAATCATTTGAGTGTTTATCATTTGAGAAACTATCACACCATCTTCCAAAACACCTGCACCATTTATGTTTTCAAGCAGTGTATGAAATTTCTGACTTCTCAATATTCTCACCAAAACGTTTTATCTTTTTGATTTGAGTCATTCTAGTGAATGTGAAATGATATCTTATTGTTGTTTTTATTTGAATTCTCCTAATGACTCAAGGCTTGAGCATCTTTTTATGTACTTATAGAAAAGTTATCTTTTTAATGCCTTAATCAAAAGATGCTACTCTAGGGACACATGGGTGTCTCAGTTGGTTCAGCATCTGACTTGATTTCACCTCAGGTCATAAGTTCAGAATTGTAAGATTTAGCTCTGCCTTGGGCTCCATGCTGGGCATTGAGTCTGTTTAAGATTTTCTCTCTCTTTCCCTCTCCCTCCCCTCATGCCATGTTCTCTCTCTCCCTCTACAGAAAATAATAATAATAATAATAATAATAATAAAAGGATGTTATTCCTTCTCCCTGTCCTCACTCTATCTTCAGTGCTTAAAATATTGCCTGGAACATCATAACAGATAAATAACTAATATTTAATTATTTAAGCAATATATGATAAGTGAATAAATGACAAATATCTACATAGTATTGTAGAGTGCTTCGTCAGAATCAGAACGCTTAAAAGTACAGCTAATGAGACCATTTTTTTTCTTTTTAAGGTTTTTTTCAAGAAACAAGGATAAAAGTTAGAAAACTTGAGTAGAAAATATCTAGATATTAAAAGATTGTTCCAAAAGACAAAAGATAATTTAATAATTTGCTACTCAAATTTGGTCCACCGACCACACTATTAGCATCAACTTGAAATAGTTAGAAAGGACCTTAGGGTTTGAATAATACCTGGAAAAAGGGGACACGGCTGTAGTATTTAGTTCCTGATGTTTCCATCATCACCTTTAGTCCTTCTGTTAGATAGTACTGCTACCAAATGTTGGTTCTCTATACTCAATATAGCACTATTGTTATTGGAAGGATCAAAAGTGTTCTTTCTGCTTTTCTCACCATTAAGCATGTTTAACATAAAGACTTGCTGATAATTGTCTGGAAAACATATCAGGAGTTACTCATCTGATGCATAGCACAGTAATATTTGAGAATCTATCTACTTCACTCATAGAAATACTCAAAACACCTTCATCATCTAACCTTGGTTAAAGCTACATCGTTCTAGCCTCCTTTAATATTATATTTCAATAACAAGTGCATATTTATCCCATTAAGTGAGGTGAAACTTCCAAGTAGAGGACTGGGTAAGGGATGTTTTCTGCCAATTTTCAGGCACTGAGTTATAAAAGTCACTAATACTTCCTTGGGTTCAGTGAGCCCACAAGTCAGAATACAAAGATTTGCCATGCCAATTTGAATATCTGGAAAGTAGAGGTTTATAATTTTTTTATGTCATATATTTAGCAAGTAGAAAAGTCATGATTTTGAACAGTTTATCTGATTAATATCACATTCCACTATGATGCAGTGAAACATACTTTGTTTCTTTTTCCAGAACAGTGTCTCTTCAGAATGAATTCTATACATTGTCCTTTTCATATATTTTTTGCTATGACCTATCCACATGAAATACCTTCCTTCTATTTCTACTGGAACAGTTAATTTTACATGTCAGCTTGAATAAGCCACAGTACCCAGGTATTTGGTCAAACACTTGTCTAGTGTTGCTGTGAAGAAATCTTTATATGAGATTGACATTTAAATCAATAGATTTTGAGTAAAGCAAATTATGCTCTTAAATATTGTGAATAGACCTCATCCAACCAGCTGAAGGCCTTAAGAGAAAAAAGGTAGACCTCACCAAGAAAGAGGATTGAATGACCTACCCTAGAAGATGATTGATCCCCCCAAGAATTCTACCAGTAAAGTGCTTTTCTCCTTGAGTGTATCTCTAAGCTCTTGCCCATCCTATAGATTTTGGGTTTACTAACCCATCATGTCATCCAATTCCTTAAAATCAGTCTCTCTTCTCACTTTCCCTCCACCTTTCCTTTGTCTCTAATAATAATTTCACCTTGAAATGCCAGAAAATTCACTAAACATCTTAGAGACTGTAAAAATTTTTGAATAAAATTATTCATTTCAGAAATTAATGATTATATCAAAAACATCAGTTTTATTTTTGTTTCTAGAATGTGGAAATGGATATATGATAATGTTAAGAGAGATGGATTTTTTCCACTATTGAGAATATTTTGATAGGTTGTAGGATATAATTATTTCTCAACATAAAAAGGACCTTCACATTTGTCAAATAAGAAATTTAAATTGAATATAATGGATATAATTATAAACTTCTGTTGTCCTCATGTGTGCTTATTCAGTTCATTATTTCCTTCAATTTCTGCACATGTCAGTATGTTATTTTACACATCTAACAGCCCATATTTTGTAAAATAATGATTGTTTATCTTTTTTAGTGTATGTCATTTATTTTAATTTTATTTTTATTGCTCAGAATATTTTGTTTCTTAAATTACACATATGAGTGAAATCATATATTATCTTTTTCTTACTGACTTATCACACTTAGCATACTTTCTAGTTCCATCCATATCTTTGCAAATGCTAAGATTTCATTCTTTTTGTGGCTGTGTAATATTCCATAGATTATTTACACCATATCTTTATTCATTCTTCAGTCAATGGACGTTTGGGCCATTTCCATAATTTGGCTATAGTAGGTAATGCAACTATAAGCATAGGCATGCATGTATCCCTTTGAATGAGCATTTCTTATACTTTGGCTAAATACCTGGCAGTGCAATTGCTGGTCATAGTTTTTTATTTGTTTGCTTGTGTAACCTTTTGAGGAACCTCTATTCTGTTTTCCAGATTGACTGCACCACTTTGCATTCCCCAAAATGGTGCAAGATTGATCTGCTTTCTCCACATCCTTGCCAACACCTGTTGTTTCTTGTGTTGTTGCTTTTAGCCATTCTGTCAATTGTGAGGTGATATCTCATTGTAGTTTTGATTTGTATTTCTCTGATGGTCAGTGATTTGAGCACCTTTTCATATGTCCTCTTTGGAAACATGTCTATATTTTTTGAATTATTAATTGGAATATTCATTCTTTGGATGTTGAGTTTTATAAATTCTTTGTATATTTTCAATACTAATCCTTTATCAGACACATCATTTGCAAATACTTTCTCCCATTCTGTAAATTGCCTTTAGTGTTGTTGTTTATTTTGCTGTTCAGAAGCTTTTTATTTTGATGAAGTCCCAATATTTAAATTTTTGCTTTTATTTTCCTTGCCTCAAGAGCCATATCTAGAAAAATCTTGCTATGGCTGATGTCAAAGAGGTTACTGACTGTGGATTTTTTTGGCTTCAGTTCTCATAATTAGGTCTTTCATCTATTTTTAATTAATTTTTGAGCTTGTTATAAAAAAGTAGTCCACTTTCATTCTTTTGCATATTGCTATCTAGTTTTCCCAACACTTTTGAAGAGATTCTTTTTCCCAATGGATATTCCTTCCTATTTAGTAAAAGATTAATTGGCCATTTAATTGTGTATTCATTTCTGGGTTTTCTATTTTGTTCCATTGATCTATGTGTCTACTTCTGTGCCAGTACCATACTGATTTGATCACTACAGCTTTATAATATAACTTGAAGTCCAGAATTGTGATTCCTCATTTTGCTCTTCTTTTTCAAGAATGCTTTGGCTATTTGGGGTATTTTCTGGTTCCACACGAGTTTTAGGATTGTTTCTTCTATATCTCTGAAAAATGCTGGTGGATTTTGATAGGAATTGCTTTAAAAGCCTAGATTGTTTGGGGCAGAATAAATATTCTAACAATATTTGTTCTTTCAATCCGTGAGCACAGAATGTGTTTAATTTCTTTGTGTCATCTTTAATTTCTTTCACCTATGTTTTATAGTTTTCAGAGTACAGGTCTTTCATTTATTCTGTTAGGTTAATTTTGGTTACAATTGTAAATGTGATAGTTTTCTTAATTTCTTTCTGATGTTTCATTTATTGGTGTATAGAAGTGCAACAGATTTCTGTTGCATTTATTTACTACTTAAATGAATTTGTTTATCACTTCTAGCATTTTTTTTGCTGGAGTGTTTCATGTTTTCCATAAAGAATATCATGTCATCTGTAAACAGTGAAAGGTTTGCTTTTTCCTTCCTGATTTGGGTACTTTTATTTCTTTTGGTTGTTTGATTGGTGAAGCTAGGATCTCTGATTCTATGTTAAATAACAACAGTGAGAGTAGATATTCTTGTCTTGTTCCTTACTGTAGATAAAAAGATCTCATCTTTTCCCAATTGAGAATGATATTAGCCATGAATTTCATATATTGCCTTTATGATGTTGAGGTATGTTCCCTCTAAACCTACTTTGTTGAAGATTTTTATCATGATTTGGTTCTGTGTTTTATCAATTTTTTTAATGCATCTACTGAAATGGCCATATGGTTCTCATCTTTTCTTTTCTTTTTTTTTTAATTTTTAATTTTTTTTTATCCTTCCTTTTATTGGTTTGGTGTATCATGTTGATTGATTTGTGAATATTGAACCAGTCTTGCAACTCAGGAATAAATCCCACATGATCATTGTGAAAGACATATTTTTAAAGATTTATTTATTTATCTGTTGGAGAAAGAGCACAAGCAAGAGGAGTGTCAGGCAGAGGGTAAAGTTGGCTCACTGCTGAGGAAGGACCTTAATATGGGACTTGATCTCAAAACCCCAGGATCATGACCTGAGCCAAAGGCAGATGCTTCACTGACTGAGCCATCCAGGCATCCTGGTGAACAATTTTTGAATTCAATAAACTAGCATTTTATTGAGAATTTTTTAAACTTTTTTTTTTTTTTTTTTTTTTTTTTTTTTTTTAGAATGAGAGAGAAAACACACAAACAGGGAAGGGATAGAGGGAAAGGTAGAAGCAGACTCCCCACTGAGCAGGGAGCATAATGGGGGGTTTGATCCTAGGATTCTGGGATCATCACCTGAGCTGAAGGTAAGTGTTTAATAGATTGAGCCACTTAGATGTCCCTTATTGAGCATTTTTAAAATGTTTATTTATTTACCTGAGAGAGTGAGTGGGAGAAAGAATAGAAGTGGGGGGAGAGGTGGAGGGAGAGGAAGAGAGGGAAGCTCGAGCAGACTCCCTGCCAAGCACAAACCCTGATGCGGGACTCAATCCCACAAACCTGAGATCGTGACATGAGCCAAAATCAAGAGTGAACCAACTGAACCACACAAGTGCCCCTATTAAGAATTTTTGCATCTATGTTCTTCAGGGCTTTTAGGGGAATATTTATCTGGTTTTGGTATCAGAGTAATGATAGCCTCATAAATGAATTTGAAAGTTTCTCTTCCTTTTCTACTTTATTATTTCTTTTGGGATGGGGATATTTGGGAAAACATACCTATTAACTATTATTTAAATGTTTGGTAGAATTCATCTATGAAGTCATCTGGCCCTGCACTTTTGTTTATTAGGAGTTTTTGATAAGCAATTAAATCTGTTGATTTTTGGTCTGCTCTAGTTTTCTATTTCTTCCTGTTTTAGTTTTCATAGGTTATATATGTCTAAGAATTTATACATTTTTCTAGCTTATCCAATTTGTTGGCATATAATTTTTCATAATATTCTCTTAAGATCATTTGTATTTTTGTGGTGTTGGTTGTTATTTCTCTTCTCTCATTTGTGATTTTATTTATTTGGGTTCTTTCTCTTTACCTTTTGGTAACTGTGGCTAGGGCTTCATCAATTTGATAAATTTTTCAACAAACCAGCTCCTCATTTTATTGATTTGTTCTAGTGGTTTTCTTTAGTGCATTTTAAAGGAATTTAATTGTATTGGCTTCCATTCCCATTTTGTTGATGAACTTAGAAAAATATTGTTCCCTTTTCTTCCTCCTCCTCCTCCTCCTCCTCCTCCTCCTTTCTTTCCATCCCATGCCTGATCTTTTCCTGTTGCTTCTGGATCTAATTAGTTGTGAATTAGTTCTTTCACTTCACAGCATGCAATAGGTGCCAGATTGGTCATTTACACAACAGACTAACTTTCTGGGGGTGGAGGGAGGAGAAGAATTGATTCAACACAAATGGAAAGAAAAAGAAACAATCCACTATTGTCTATCTGTATATTAAGAGAATATATTTCTGCAGTAAGGATTCAGAAGCTGTTAAAGTCAAGCTAACATCTTAAGCACTAGCTATATGTCAATATTAATACCTAATAATACTTCATATTCCTTTAACACTTACTACTTGTCAGACACTGTGCCCAGTGCCTTAAATAGTTTCGTGTTCCTTTAATCTCCAAAACAACTTTCTGAAGTAAGATTTTATTATTATTATTATTATTAATCACCATTTTGCATACCATAATACTGAATTTTACAGAGTTTAAATAATTTGTCCAAGGTCAGCAATATGGCTGAATAGACAGCTTTCCCCCTCTCCTCACACAGATCATTTCCCTTTATGACAAATTCGGAAACTAGTTAGGAGGCCACTGCACCCCTAGGAAGTGTGAAATCAGCCACATTGAAACAAGTAGAACAAGTGAAAACAATTTCTTACCAAAATCTCCACATCTGGTACAGTGTCATGTGATCAGGAGAGAACTCCTCAGTTCCCAAATGCTCCCTGAGCAGTTAAGGAGTTGGGTTCACATCTAAGTCTTCAAATTTTCTAGGTGTTATCAAAGGGATTGGTTTCTACCCCATCTGTTTCAGAGAGCTGATCAACACTTGCAACCAAGTACCCTGGACATTACAAAGAACAAAGCATGCAAGCACTCACCACAGCTTCCACACTTCCCCTGCCACGCTCCTACCCACCCACACATTCCCTGCAGAAGAAGCTGGATTTTTGCTATTACATGAGAATAACCAGCACGACTGATAACAAAATCTAACAGATAAAATTGTCCTGTGACAGGTTTAGCAAATAAAATGGGTAGAAATAGTTTTACATTTGATTATTTATTTGGCTTCTCTGAAGAAATGTAACAAGCCTTCTTCTATTTTAATTAGTTAAAAAAAGACTGTGAGGTCTTTAAACATTAATTTATGACTCCACAGACATATTCCTGACAATTCTCAGCTGATTTTATTTGTTCATTAGAAACACTGAGGCATAATTCTGAGAAAACCCATGCATCTAAGTTGCTAACTGCCTGTTTGTGTCATTAGAAGTGAGTTTTTTTTTTTAAATACTTTTAACTTTGTAATTAAATCTCATTGATTACCTCCTTTGGGAAACAAATAGTGGTGACAATTAATGAGTAGATTTTTATGGATATTTTCATATGTTATTTGGATTAGACCAAGAAAGACATGTCTAGGTAAATTAGAATATTAGAATATATATATATATATTCTAATATATATATATATATATTAGATCATGATCTGAGGCAGAGACAGGCACTTAACTGAGCCACTATATATATATATATATATATATAGTGGCTCAGTTAAGTGCCTGTCTCTGCCTCAGATCATGATCCCAGGGTCCTGGGATCAAGCCCAGCATCAGGCTTCCTGTTCAGCTGGGAACCTGCGTCTCTCACTGCCTCTCTCCCTTGCTCAAGCTCTCTCTCTTTCCTGAAATAAATAAAATGTTTTTTTAAAAAAGAACATAATAATATACAGCATGAATATATGATATGCACATTATACATTATACATGCAACCAGACATAATTTGGGAGTTACATTACCTCTAGAAATCAAAGTATAATTCTGCAATCAGGAAGAGGGACAAGATGGCAGAGAATTAGGAGACCCTGTTTTAAGCGGTCCCCTAAAGTAAGCTAATTATTTACCAGAACACTCTGAACACCCAAGAAATCAGTCTGAGATGTAGGATTATACACTTCTGGATCTCTATGGGGGCAGAAAACATCAGTGGAGAGGTAAAGTGGAGTGGGAACACTTGGACTGATATTAGAGGATTAAACAGAAGGGGGAGGGAGCCACCAGAAGTGACCCAATGGAAAGTAATACCCCAATGCAAATGTGCCCTGTGATTGGGGACCAACATTAACTTGGAGTCTGGTTAAAAACATTCAAAAATAACAAAAGATCTTAAGGGGCAACTGGTGCAATGAGGCAGTGAGGGACACGAGCCTAAGACCACGGACTCAGTGGATAGCCACTGCCAACAACCACCCAGGCCAGAAAGAGTGTGGCAGAGTCTCCAGTTCCTGGTTCCTGAGGCCCTGGGGTTGCAGAGCTTGCACTACCGCTCAGCTGGGTGCACTTCTGCCCACTCCCTCTACCCCCCACCCCCATTGAGGGAGTATGATTTGGGTGACAGCCTGCACTCTCTAAAACTACAGTGCTCTTCAAGCACTGCACAACTGGGGTCTGACCCATTCCATGACTGTGCCTGAGAAAGTTCCATGTGGGTGCTAGCCTGTGACCTCTAAGACCTGCTGAGGGTCTGGATACTCCCAGCCTGCGCCTGAAGGAACTCAGTACCATCTCTGGTCATAATCCCTCAGCGGTGACCTGTGCAATGCTGAGGTATGGACTCCAGATAGGAGTACTGGCAAAGGCAGCCATGGGAAGGAGGCTCCCTGGAGCATGAAATACATGCCCTCCTTAATACACATCACCGGCTTCACCCAACTCCCTACCCCACTCTCCTCCAAAACCCTCAGTTTGTTTCTCAGAGTCCACAGTCTTTCATAGTTTGTCTCCCCTCCAATTTCCTTCAACTCACTTCTGCTCTCCATTTCCCAATGTCCTCCATGTTATTCCTTATGCTCCACAAATAAGTGAAACCATATTATAATTGACTTTCTCTGCTTGACTTATTTCACTAAGCACAATCTCTTCCAGTCTCATCCACATTGATACAAAATTTGGGTATTCATCCTTTCTGAGGGGGACATAATACTCTATTGCATATATGGACACATCGTCTTTATCCATTCATCTGTTAAAGAGCATCATGGCTCTTTCCATAGTTTGGCAATTGTGGCCATTGCTAGTATGAATATTGGGGTACAGATGGCCCTTCTTTCCACTACATCAGTATGGTTAATACCCAGTAGTGCATAGACCTATGCAGGGTCATAAGGTGTCTCTATTTTTAATTTCTTAAGGAATCTCCACAGTTTTCCAATGTGACTACACTTGCATTCCCACCAACAGTGCAAGAGGGTTCCCCTTTCTCTATATTCTCTCCAAAACTTGTTGTTTACAGTCTTTTTAATTTCTTAACTGGTGTAAAATTGCATGCCCACGTGGTTTTAATTTGAATCTCCCTGATGGCTAGTGATGATAAATATTTTTCTCATGTGTCTGTTTGACATTTGTATGTCTTCTTTGGAGAAGTGTTTGATCATGTCTTCTGCCCATTTTTGGATGTGATTATCTTAATTGTGTGTGTTTAGTTTGAGAACTTCTTTAGAGATCTTAGATATCAGCCCTTTACTGTGGTGTCATTTGCAAATATCTTTTCCCATGCTATGGTTTGCCTCTTTGTTTTGTTGAATGTTTCATTTGCAGTGCAGAAACTTTTGATCTTGATGAAGTTCCAAAAGTTCATTTTTGCTTTTGTTTATTTTGCCTTTGGAGACAAGTCTTTAAAGTAGTTGCTGTGGTCAATGATGAAGAGGTTTCTGCTTATTCTCTCCTCTAGGATTTTGATAGATTCCTGCCTCATGTTGAGGTCTTTTATCCATTTCGAGTTTATCTTTGTGTATGATCTAAGAGAATGATCAAGTTTCATTTTTCTATACACAGCTGTCCAATTTTCCCAGCACCATTTAATGAGGATACTGTCTTTTTTTCCACTGTATATATTTTTCCTGCTTTGTCAGAGATTACTTGACTATAGTGTTGGGTCCATATCTAGACTCTCTACTCTGTTCCATTGGTCTATGTATCTGTTTTTGTGCCAGTACCATGCTGTCTTGGTGATCACAGTTTGTAGTAAAGCCTAAAATCAGGCATGTGTTGCTCCTAGTTTTGTGGGTTTTTTTTTTTTTTTTCAACATTTCCTTAGCAATTTGTGGTCTCTTCTGATTCCATACTAATTTTAGGATTGTTTCTTCCAGCTCTTTGAAAAATGCCGGTGGAATGTTATTGGGATGGCATTGAAAGTATCAATGGCTCTTGGCAGTTCAGACATTTTAACAATGTTTATTTGTCCAATCCATGAGCAAGGAATGCTTTTCCATCTTTTTGTGTCTTCTTCAATTTCTTTCATGAGTGTTCCATAGTTCCTTGAATACAGATCTTTTACCACTTTGGTTAGGTTTATTCCCAGGTAACTAGTGGCTCTTGGTGCTATAGTAAATGGAATCAATTATCTAATTTCCCTTTTTATATTTTCATTGTTTGTCTATAAGAAAGCAACAGATTTCTGTACAATGATTTTGTATCCTGCCACATTACTGAAATGCTGTATGAGTTCTAATAGTTTGGGGCTAGAGTTTTTGGGTTTTCCCTGATTTGTCACCCAGTATGTGGTCTGTTCTGGAGAAAGTTCCATGTGTACTCAAGTTGAATGAGTATTCTGTTGTTTTAGGGTGGAATGTTCTGTGTATTTCTATGAGGTCCATCTGGTCCTATGTGTCATTCAATGCTCTTGTTTCTTTAGTGATTTTCTGCTTTAATGATCTATTACTGACAGTGACATGTTAAGATTCCCTATTATTGATATATTCATATCAATGTGGGTCTTTATATTGATTAACAATTGTCTTATGTAGTTGCCTGCTCCCATATGAGGGCATAAATATTGAAAATTGTTATATCTTCTTGGTGCATAGACCCTTTAAGAAGGATGTAGTGTCCTTTGTCTCTGAATAGTCTTTAGTTTAAATTTAATTTATCTGATATGAGATCACTACCCCAGCTTTCTTTTGAGGCCCATTGGCATTGAGATGCCTCTCCATCCCTTCGCTTTCAGTCTGGATGTATCCTTAGTTTCAAAATGGGTCTTTTGTAGACAATATATGGGCCGGTCCTGTCATTTTATCCAATCTACAACCCTGTGTCATTTATGGGCACCTTTAGACCATTAGCATTGAGAGTGATTATTGAAAGATACATTTTTATTGACATCATGTTGCCTGTAAAGTCCTTGTTTCTATAGATTGTCTCTGTAAATTTCTGTCTATGTCACTCTTGGGTTCTTTCTTCTTTTATAGAATTCTCCTTAATATTTCTTGTAGTGCAAGCTTGGTGGTCTGGTCTTGGAAGCTCTTTATCTCTCCATCCATTTTGAATGTAAACCTTGCCTGATAAATTATTGTTAGTTGCACGTTTTTCTCATTTAGTGCCCTGAATATGTCTTGCCAGCCCTTTCTGTCTTGCCAGGTTTCTGTGGACAGGTCTGACATTATTCTGATGGCCCTTCCTTTGTATGTAAGGATTCTTTTCCCCCAGCTGCCTTTAGAAGTGCTTGTCTAAAATTATGATTTTTCAGTCTCAAAATTAAGTGTCTTGAGGTATTTCTAGATTCATTGATCTTGGGGGTTATTCTTTCTACCTCTAGGACAGGAACGCTGGTTCCATTCCCCAGACTGGGAAAATTTTCATCCAGAATTTGTTCAACAATATCTTCTAGTCTTCTCTCTTTCTCCACCTCCTCAGGCATCCCAGTAATTCTGACATTGGGACATTTCATGATACCATGTATTTCCCTAGTTCTGTGTTCATGACTTCTAAGTTGTTTTTTTTATGCCTCTTCCTGATCCCTTTTCTCTATGTGTTTGTCCTCTAGATCACTAATTCTATCTTATGCCTTGGTTGTCCTAGCTGCTAGAGTATTTAGTTTAGATCAGATCTCATTGATAGCATTTTTAACTTATTCCTGGGCAACTTTCACTTCTGCCCTTGGAGATTCTATGTTGTCACTAATGGTTTTCTCCACCCTAGCCACTTCCTGGATAATTGCTACCCTCAATTCCCTTTCTGACATACTGTTTATGTCCATATCCAATAGTTCGCATGGAGAGGGTACAGACTCTGAATTTTTCCTCTGTTGGGTGTTCCTCCTCCTACTCATTTTGGTGAGAAGTGGTTGAGGGATGTATGGGTGAATATATCAACCATGATCCAGGCAAGGTGTACCCTGTAATGCTCCTGAGCAATCAGAAGTCACCACCAAAAAGAAAAAGAAAAAAAAAAAAGAAAAGAAAGAGAGAGAGAGAGAAGACCCACCCAGAATGGGACCCAAAGATAAGATTTACAAGGTATACAAACAAAAACAGACAAACAAAAAGAATGACAAAAGTAAATGACAAGAAAAGAAGAAAAGAACCTAGCAAAAATGAACCTCAAGGATTTGATTTATGTATAATACCAGAACAACAACAACAAGTACACAGAAACACTGACAGAAGAAAAAGATGGGAGGATGGTCATAAATCCTGGATGTGAGTGAGGAAGGCTAATTAGATTCTTCCTTGGTGTATCTTGATATCTTTGTTAAAGAACTCAACTTTTCAGATATAAAGGGAGATTAAAACTTGTTTATATATAGGGATAGTATTAATTAGGGAAAGAGGATTACCTGAAGCTTATATCTATATGTATATTCAAAAAAATAGAAAAGAAAAGAAAACACAAGTATATGTATGAAAAAAGTTTAATTTAAAAGGTTATTATGGAATATGTTGTGTTAAATATCTAGTTGTAATGGTAAGTAGATTAAAAATTTTAAAAAGAACAAGAATAGTGAGAATGAATGAAAAATAGAAGTTGTGTCTATGAAATATACAGGTTTTAGGGCAATACCAGAAGCTTAATATATTGTTTTCCCCTGATATTGGGGTTTGAGAATGGAATTATTCTTGATGAGAAAAGTCATTTTGTCTAGCCAGCACACACTAAAGCATGAATGTTAAATATTGCTACTTTCTTGCAGATAGTTTAAGAACTAGGTAAGTCAGTCACATAAGGAGACTCTGTAGTTTGTTATGTACACCTCTCCAGGAAAGATGCAATCCAATCCAGCTATTAAAGATCTATATAACTCAATTATTTTGGGAAACTAGAGAAAGGCATTTGAAATTCTCAGGCCAAGTCTACAAGGTGTGAACAGAATGCCCTGATGGTTTTTGCTGCCTGTTGATCTATTTTGCTGTTGTTCTTTCTGATCTCTTAATAAAATCTTTTGAATGTTTAAAAACTGATGTAACAATATGATTGTCAATGAAAAGAAGCATCCTTCTGACAGGGCTCATTGTTGAATTTTGTAGATGTCTGAGGACTGGTGAAAAAAACAGTTTTGAAGAACTTGGATTTTGTTTTTCATGTGTAACAGAAGAAAATAAGATTAAAAAGAAATGATATGCTTTGACAGTGGAGAAGATGAAATGATACTGAAAATGAATTTTTTTAAATGGAAGGAAATGGTGAAAAAATTCTGCATATAGTTTATAAAACTAAAAAGATAAGCATTGCAGAAGAATATTGTCAAATGAAGGTCTGCAAAAATCACCATTAGGGTGAATAGAATATATATTTGCTGGCATTAGAGTTTTGGAATATTGTATGTGTGTGCTTCTAATAAATGGAAGGAAAAAGAGTCAGAATCTGATAAAATTGTTTAAAATAAAAAGGGCACATTCAAGAGGGGCAACTAGCATAAGGGGAAGAGACTTCGATATCATTCTTATAATTCAGTTTATTTGTATATATGATGGGGTCATTTTGCAGTCTGTATAGGGAATGTTATATTTCAATATCTGTATTTTGTTAGGACTCAGAAAAAGTTGTGAAACAGATTTTAAATTCTGCCTTCTTATGACAAAAATAGACAGAATGTACTCTGATAATTCTTTTTGAAAAAGAGAAATTGACCATAGGCTAAAAACGTATGTTCTTTCGTTAATGAAAATCAGTATATCAAAGACTAGTTGCATACAATCTGGAGGCATCTGCTTGAATTCAAACCCAATTTCAATTACTAGCAGTGTGATTTGGGGTAATATGTATAATTGCTCATATATTTCTCACTTATAAAGTTTGAGCTGGTCATACTACTTATTTTCATAGGCATACTGTGGGTTTAAAATAAATAAAAATGTTTGAAGCATTTAAAACAGTGACAGGCTCAGAAGAGTTATTGTATAAGTGTTTTATTTCAGCATTTTCATCATCAGTTAAGAAAAAAATATTAGTCACTTGTTAAGGTAATTAGGATATTGAAGTAAAAGACAGAGAGGAATATAAATTTGGTAGTTTGAAAGGAAAAGCAGAAAAGAGTGGGTTAAAAAAAAATCCAATCATGTGTAAAGTGTTTCAGGATGAGAAAATTAAATAGTACATTTGGAGACTGAAAGATTTTTTAGAAGAAACCAGACTCTCACAGAGCAAACACATGGAGTAAAATAGTAGAATAATCAGAAATATGAGAGAAAAATATGGTAGGAAAAAGCTATTGAAAAGAGAGCAGGGATAAGAGGGTAAGAAGAGTTCATTGATAGTGATTAATATGAAATAGAAAAGTACTTTGGAATCATTTGGCCAAGATTACATTTAAAAAAAACTGAAAAATGCATCTTAAAGCAGAAGTAAAACTACAAAAAGTTTATGATATGACAAGAAAGCCAATGTTTTGGAGAGTAGAAATTCAGTTTATCATTGCAAGAAAGAGTTAGAATGGCATAATACTACCATGGAACTTACTATCCCTTATCTTCAAATCAAACCAAATTAAATATGTACCCTGGTTGTCAACTGAATAACATTATTTCAACTATAATAAACTTAAATTTCTTCATTTATAAAATGAGGATATAATATCTTCTTCAGGATAGTATCATAAATATCAAACATGATAATAGATATAAACAGCTAGAAAAACAGTAACAAGAGAAATTACTGTAAGTAATATTAAATCTTTTATAAGTAATGAAAGCATAGAAATTTCGGATGAAAGAATAAAATATAAGAAAAATAATAATCATGTGACTAAGTTGTTCATAAAATACTAATAATATTTATATTTAGAAATTTTATCTACTGATCAAAAATAGAATCTAAGTATGTTAATATTCTTTATAATTAAAAACCTATTGCATCAAATAATATATGATATCTGAAAATACTTAAAAGTTTAAAGTGCTGATTAAATATATTGGATAACTAGGTACTAAGTTATTAAATTAAAGAAATAGGGCAATTAACAGATGAAAGAATAGCTGTAGTAGTTGAAAATAATATTACTTTGAAGATAAGGCTTAAAATATAAGTTACCACATAATGAACAGTAGCCCAAAAGTAAGGGAGAAAGAGGCATTATTTTTTAAGGAATTTTAAGGACTTTTTTGGATGTATTTCAATAATTTGGTGGAAAATTTTAAGAAAGTTTGTGTTCCTAGTCTTTAAGAAGTCTTGACAAATGGATATGCCCATAATAACAGTCAAAATAGTGACTATACTAATTACTCCAAGTTTCTTTGTACCCATTTGTATTCCACCATTTCTCCTTTCCCCACCACTCCTACATTTCTCAAGAAATAACCAATTCGTATCTGCCAATATAGATTAGTTTGAATTTTCTAGAATTTAGAGAAATGAAATTATACAGTATATGCTTTTTTGTAAATGATTTCTTTTACCCAATAAACTTATTTTGAGACTAACTCATGATAAGCATGCATTATTAATTCATTCTTTTTTGCTGTTTTTGAGTATTATTCCATCATATAAATATACCATCAAATGTTTATCCATCGTTTTTTCATTGATGATTATTTAGATGTTGCTCATTAGGGCAATTGCAAATAAAGCTTCTACAAATATTCATGTGAAGTTTTTGTATGAATATATGCTTTTCTGCTTTGGATAAATACCTGGGACTTAAATGACTGGATCATATGAGAGTGGTATATTCAACTTTAAAAAAAAGGCAATATGTTTTGTACAGGTGTTGTATTATTTATATTTCTTTTTTGAAGATATTATTTATTTCATTGACAGAGAGAGAGAGAGAGAGAGAGACATGAGAGAGGGAACACAAGCAGGGGAAGTGGGAGAGGGAGAAGCATGGTTCCACAAAGCAGAGAGCCTGATGTGGGTCTCAATCCCAGGGCCCCGGGATCATGACATGAGCAGAAGGCAGACATTTACCAGTGGAGCCACCAAGGAGTGCTTGTAGTATTTATATTTCATCAGAAGCATAAGAACCCCAGTTCCTCCATATCCTGACCATTGTTTAGTATACCACACTTTTTTTTTCCTTTTTTTTAAAATTTCTTTTCAGCATAACAGAATTCATTGTTTATGCACCATACTCAGTCCTCCATGCAATATGTGCCCTCCATAATACCCACCACTTGGTTCCCCCAAACTCCCACCCCCTGCCTCTTCAAAACCCTCAGATTGTTTTTCAGAGTCCATAGTCTCTCATGGTTTACCTCCCCTTCCAATTTCCCTCCACTGCCTTCTCCTCTCTAACTCTTCTTGTCCTCCATGCTATTTGTTATGCTCCACAAATAAGTGAAACTGTATGATAATTGACTCTCTCTTCTTGACTTATTTCACTCAGCATAATCTCTTCTAGTCCCGTCCATGTTGCTACGAAAGTTGGGTATTCATCCTTTCTGATGGAGGCGTAATACTCCATAGTGTATATGGACCATATCTTCCTTATCCATTCATTCATTGAAGGGCATCTTGGTTCTTTCCACAGTTTGGTGACCGTGGCCATTGCAGCTATAAACATTGGGGTACAGATGGCCTTTCTTTTTACTACATGTATCTTTGGGGTAAATACCCAGTAGTTCAGGGTCATAGGGAAGCTCTATTTTTAATTTCTTGAGGAACCTCCACACTGTTCTCTGAAGTGCCTGCACCAACTTGCATTCCCATCAACAGTGCAAGAGGGTTCCCCTTTCTCCACATCCTCTCCAAGACATGTTTCCTGTCTTGCTAATTTTGGTCATTCTAACTGGTGCAAGGTGATATCTCAATGTGGTTTTAATTTGAATCTCCCTGATGGCTAATGATGATGAACATTTTTTCATGTGTCTGATAGCCATTTGTATGTCTTCATTGGAGAAGTGTCTGTTCATGTCTTCTGCCCATTTTTTGACAGGATTATCTGTTTTGTGTATGTTGAGTTTAAGAAGTTCATTATAGATCCTATATATCACTCTTTTCTCTGTACTGTCATTTCCAAATATCTTTTCCCATTCCGTGGGTTGCATCTTTGTTTTGTTGACTGTTTCCTTTGCTGTGCAGAAGCTTTTGATCTTGATGAAGTCCCAAAAGTTCATTTACACTTTTGTTTCCTTTGCCTTTGGAGACATATCATGAAAGGAGTTGCTGTGGCTGATATTGAAGAGGTTGCTGCCTATGTTCTCCTCTAGGATTCTGATGGATTCCTATCTCACTTTGAGGTCTTTTATCCATTTTGAGTTTATCTTTGTGTGCAGTGTAAGAGAATGGTCGAGAATCATTCTTCTACATATAGCTGCCCAGTTTTCCCAGCACCATTTATTGAAGAGACTCTCTTTTTTCCACTGTATATTTTTTCCTGCTTTGTCAAAGATTATTTGACCATAGAGTTGAGGGTCTATATCTGGGCTCTCTACTCTGTTCCACTGGTCTATGTGTCTGTTTTTATACCAGTAGCATGCTGTCTTGGTGATCACAGCTTTGTAGTAAAGCTTGAAATCAGGTAACATGATGCCCTCACTTTTCTTTTTCAACATTTCCTTAGCAATTAGGAGTCTCTTCTGGATCCATACAAATTTTTAGAATTGTTTGTTCCAGATCTTTGAAAAATACTGGTGAAATTTTGATTAGGATGGCATTGAAAGTATAAATTGCTCTAGGCAGTTTAGACATTTTAACAATGCTTATTCTTCCTATCCAAGAGCATGGAATTGTCTTCCATCTTTTTGTGTCTTCTTCAATTTCTTTCATTAGTGTTCTGTGCTTCCTCTAGTACAGATCCTTTACCACTTTGGTTAGGTTTATTCCCAGGTATCTTATGGTTCTTGGTGCTATAGTAAATGGAATCGATTCTTTAATTTCCCTTTCTATATTTTCATTGTTAGTGTATAAGAAAGTCACTGATTTCTGTACATTGACTTTGCATCCTGCCACATTACTGATATGCTGTATGAGTTCTAGTAGCTTATGGGTGGAGTCTTTTGGGTTTTCCATAGAAAGAATCATGTCATCTGTGAAGAGAGAGAGTTTCACTTCATCATTGCCAATTTGGATACTTTTCTTTCTTTCTGTTGTCTGATTGCTGTTGCTAGGACTTCTAATGTTTGATCTATGTTGAACAAGAGTGGTGAGAGTGGGAATCCCTGTTGTGTTCCTGGTCTCAACAGGAAGGCTGTGAGCTTTTTCCCCTTGAGGATAATATTTGATGTGTGTTTCTCATAGATAGATTTTATAAAGTTCAGGAATATGCCCTCTATCCCTATAATCTGAAACATTTTAATCAGGAATGGATGCTGGATTTTGTCAAATGCTTTTTCTGCATCAATTGAGAGGACAATGTGGTTCTTCTCTCTTCTCTTATTGATTTCTTCTATCACATTGATTGATTTGCAAATGTTGAACCATCCTTGTAGCCCAGGGATGAATCCCACTTGGTCATGGTGGATAATCTTTTTAATGTGCTTTTGGATCCTATTCACTAGGATTTTGTTGAGAATCTTAGCATCCATATTCATCAGTGATATTGGTCTGAAATTATCCTTTTTTGTGGTGTCTTTGCCTGATTTGGGGATGATGGTAATGCTGGCTTCATAGAAAGAGTCTGGAAGTTTTCCTTCTGCTTCAATTTTTTGAAACAGCTTCAGGAGAATAGGTGTTATTTCTTCTTTGAAAGTTTGGTAGAATTCCCCAAGGAATCCATCAGATCCTGGGCTCTCATTTTTTGGGAGGTTTTTGATCACTGCTTCAATCTCGTTACTAGATATTGGTCTATTCAGGTTATCTATTTCTTCCTGGTTCAATTTTGGGAGTTTACAGTTTTCTAGGAATGCATCCATTTCATCTAGGTGTCTTAACTTTTTGCACATAACTGTTGATAATGACTTCTGATAATTGTTTCTATTTCCTTAGTGTTTGCTGTAATCTCTCTCTTTTCATTCATAATTTTATTAATTTGAGTTTTCTTTCTTTCTTTCTTTCTTTCTTTTTTTTTTTGGATTAGTGTGGCCAATTGTTTATTGATCCTATTGATTCTTTCAAAAAACCAGCTTCTAGTTTCATTGATACATTCTACTGTATCTCTGGTTTCTGCCTCTTTGATCTCTGTTCTAATCTTGATTATTTCCCTTCTTATGTGTGGAGTTGGTTTGATATGTTGTTGATTCTCCAGTTCTTTAGGGTGTAGAGACAGCTGATGTATTCTGGAGTTTTCAATTTTTTTGAGGGATACTTGGGTGGCTATGTATTTCCCCTTTAGCACCTTTGCTGTATCCCATAGGTTTGGACCAAAGTGTCTTCATTCTCATTGGTTTCCATGAATTGTTTCAGTTCTTCTTTGATCTCCTGGTTGATACAAGCATTCTTAAGCAAGGTGGTCTTTAGCTTCCACGTGTTTGAGGTCCTTCTGAACTTTTCCTTGTGATTGAGCTCCAGTTTCAAAGCATTGTGATCTGAGAATATGAACAAACAATCTCAGTTTTTTGGTATAAGTTGAGCCCTGATTTGTGACCCAGTATGTGGTCTGTTCTGGAGAAGGTTCCATAAGAAGAATGAGAATTGTGTTGTTTTAGGGTGGAATGTTCTGTATACATCTATGGGGTCCATCTGGTCCAATGTGTCATTCAGTGCTCTTTATTGATTTTCTGCTTCGATGATCTGTCTATTACTGAAAGACGCATGTTAATATCTCCTACTATTAATGTATTCATATCAATATTACTCTTTATCTTGATTAATAGTTTTCTTATGTAATTAGCTGCTCCCATATTGGGGGCATAAATATTTACAATTGTTAGATCATCTTGTTGGATAGTCCCTTTAAGAATTATGTAGTGTCCTTCTGTATCTCTGACTACAGTCTTTAGTTTAAAATCTGATTTATCTAATATGAGAATTGCTAGTCCAGCCTTCTTTTGAGGCCCATTGGCATGAAAGATGCTTCTCTATCCCTTCACTTTCAGTTTGGGTGTATCCTTAGGTTCAAAATGGGTCTCTTTCAGACAACATATGGATGGATCCTATCGTTTAATCCAATCTGCAACCCTGTGTCATTTTGAGGGCACATTTAGGCTATTCACATTGAGAGTGATTATTGATAGATACTTTTTATTGATATCGGGTTACTTTTGAAGTTTATTTTCTGTAGATTGTCTCCATATATTTCTGTTCAATGATACACTTAGGACTTTTCCTCTTTTATAGAACCCACCTTAGTATTTCCTGAGTGTCAGCTTGGCGGTTGCATACTCTTTTAAGCCTTGCTCTTTTGGAAACTCTTTATCTCTCCATCCATTTTGAATGTCAGTCTTGCTGGATAAAGTGTTCTTGGCTGCATGTTCTTCTCATTTAGTGCCCTGAATACATCTTTCCAGCCCTTTCTGGCTTGCCAGGTCTCTATGGACAGATCTGACGTTATTCTGATGGGCTTTCCTTTGTATGTAAGGAGTTTCTTTGTCCTGGTTGCTTTCAAGAGATTATGATTCCTCATTATTACTATCAGGTGTCTTGAGGACTTTCTAGATTCTATAATCTTGGGAGGAGACTGTTCTGCCTCTAGTATATGAACACTGGTTCCAATTTCCATTGGGAAAATTTTCACGGAAAATTTGTTCCACTATATATTCTAGTCTTCTTTCTTTCTCCTCCCTGTCAGGGATTCCAATAATTCTGACATTGGAATGTTTCATGGTGTCATTTATTTCCCTAGTTCTGTTTTTGTGGCTTCTAAGCTTTTTGTTCCAGGTTTCCTCCTGATCCTTTCTCTCTATCTCTTTGTCCTCCAGATCACTAATTCTATCTTCTGTCTCAGTTACCCTAGATTTGAGAGAATTTAGATTAGATTGGAACTCATTAAGAACATTGTGAACATCATCCCTGGTGGCTTTCAGTTCTGCCCTAATCAATTCCATTTGGTCATTGGTGGCTTTCTCCAACTTAGCTATTGCCTGGATAATTGTTAGCCTGAATTATCTTTCCAACATCTTGTCTATGGCTATAGCCATTAACTCTGTTGCAGAATTCCTAGCCTCTGAATTTTTCTTTTGTTGGGCATTGCTCCTCCTAGTCATTTTGGTGGGAGATAGCTGAATGTATATAGCTGGATGTATTGACTGTGGTGCAGTCAAGGTGCACCCTGGAATGCTTGAGTCCCCACCAAAATGAGAGGGAAAAAAAAGAGAGAAAAAAGAAAAAAAAAAAAAAGAAAGAAAGAAAGAGAGAGAGAGAGAGGCAGGAAAGAAAAGAAAGATACAATAAAGAGACGGCCCAGTCCAAATAGGTCCCAAGGAAAGATTTATGAAGTATACAAACAAAAACAGGCAAACAAAAAGACTGATAAAAGTAGATGACAAGAGAAAAAATATATATATGCAAAAAAAAAAAAAAGAACCTCGTTAAAAAGAACCCCAAGTATGAGATTTATATACTACCAGGACAAACACAAATACACAGAAACACCGGCAGAAGAAAAAGATGGGCGAGTGGTTATAAATTCTTAGTGTGGGTGAGGAAGGTTATTTTGATTCTTCCTGGATGTATCTTGGTACCTTTGTTAAAGGACTCAATTTTCCTAAGATAAAGGGGGATTAAAAATTGGTTTACCTATAGGGGTAGCATTCATTGGGGAAAGGTGATTACCTTGAAGTTTAACTCTATATAAATATTAAAAAATAAAAATAATAAAGAATAAACTAAACTAAACTAAAATAAAACAAAAAAAAATTAAAAATAGAAAAGCAAAAGAAAAACACAGGTATATGTATCAAAATTTCAGGTTAAAAGATTATTATGGAATTTGATGTACTGGACATCTCACTGATGGTCAATAGATTAAAAATTATATATTAAAAAAATGAACAATAATAGTGGGAATGAATTAAAAATTAAAGTTGTATCTATGAAGTAGTGGTGGTTGTTTGCTTACTTACCCCCCCCCCCAGCCACAGTTGGCTTTCTGGGGGATGGGCCTGCCACCTGTGTTTTTAGGCAGTGTTCCTGAGTTAATCCTCCCACCCCCATCAAGGGGGTGGGCTTTGAGGAAACCTGTTTTTCAGGCTTTTGTTCTCTGGAGGTTTTTTTGTTTGTTTGTTCATTTGTTTTCTCTTGCCTTGACAACTTTTGATGGTTTTTGGAGGTTTAGAGGAAACCAAACTGCACCCAGACCTCCCTCTCAGAGAGAAGCCTCAGTCTGTTCCCCTCTGGGTGCTCCAGAGCACATAAATTCCCCCTTGGCCACTGGCAGAGCACATTCCCAGTCGCAGTCCTTGGGGACGCAGTAACTACTGCTTCTACCCAAAACTGCAATAGCGGCAGTTGTCTGGGCAGTTACAAACTGCCAAAGATGCTCCAAGCAGTGATAGCACACTGAGATTTTCCCATTGGCCCGGGCTGGGAGTGCTAAGACTTTCTGGGTCTGAGAGTGCTGGACTAGAGCCTGCATGCACCTCTTTCAGGGGGAGGTGTGGGTGTGACTCAGACTCTGTTAGCATGGCACAATGTGCATGTGGAGAGTGCACAAGGCTGTGTTACTGCCAGCTGGCGAGGCTCCCAGCCCCTCACAGGAGCCAGACCCCACACGCTCTCAGGCGTGCTGGCAACTCAGGGACCAAGTCTTGGTTTCTCTGCCACACTCTCTCTGGCTCAGTGCCAGGGGTGGCTGTCCTAGGTCGGGAGACTTAAGCCCCAGTCCCTAACTGCCCCAATTCCCACAATTTCCCCCAAGATCCTTTGCTTTTTTTGAGTACTTTCAACCAGACTCCAAGTTAATGCAGGTCCCCAGTTGCAGAGCACTGTTGTATTGGGCTATTACTTTCCAGTGGGTCACTTCTGGTCATTCCCTCCCTCTCTTATTTATCTTCTGATATTAGTCCAATGTTCTCACTCCACATTACCTGCCCACTGACATCTTCTGCCCTTGTAGAGATCCAGAAGTGTGTAATTCTGATCTCAGGCTTATTTATGGGTAATCAGAGTTCTTAGATAATCAGCTCGCTTTAGGGTACAGGTTAAAACGGTGCCTCCTCCTAGTTTCCTGCCATCTTGTCTCTCCCATAAGTATACCACTCTTTTAAAACATATTCATTCTAATAGTTGGTAATGGTATTGCAATATGTATGTGTATGTGTGCATTACTGTTGAGAACTTTATAGAGATATAATTATAGACCACACAATACACTAATTTTAAGTATACAAATCAATGAATCTTAGTAGATTTAGTAAATTGTGCAACCATCACCCAATCCCTTATGCCCTTTACAATCATTCTCTTTTACCTCCTTCTGTCCTGGACAAATGATAATCAACTTTCTGACTTTATAGATTTGCTTTTCATTGACATTTAATATAGATGGAATCATATATAGTCTTTTGTGTCCTTCTACTTCCTTTTTTTTTTTTAAGATTTTATTTATTTGAGAGAGACAGTGCAAGTAAGGGGAGGGGCATATGGAGAAGCAGAATCCCTGCTGAACAGGGTGCTGGATCTGGGACTCAATCCCAGGAGCCTGAGATCATGACCTGAGGCAAAGGCAGATGGTTAACTGACTGAGCTACCCAGATATCCCACTATTTCCTTTTTTTTTTTTTTTTTTAAGATTTATTTATTTGAGAGAGAGGGGGTGAGAGAGAGTAAGGGCGTGAGGGAGAGAGAAATCCAACCACAGCACAGACTCTGTGCTGAGAGAAAAGTGCACGGCAGTGCTCCATCTTACAATCTTGAGATCATGATCTGAGGCTACACCAAGAGTCAGATGCTCAACCAGCTCTGCCACCAAGACACTCTATGTTTGTCTACTTTGCATTAATGTATTTTTGAGTTTCATTTATATTGTAGCATACTATCAATACTCTATCTTCCTTTCTTGCTTAATAGTATTTCATTGCATGTATATATGACCTTTTGTTAAAGGAATAAGGTTAAAATAACAACAACAACAACAGTGTTTATCCTGAGATTCCATAAGTGACTCTTAATCTCACAAAACAAACTGAGGATTGCTGGGGGGAGGGGGTTTGGGAGAAGAGGGTGGGATTATGGACATTGGGGAGGGTATGTGCTTTGGTGAGTGCTGTGAAGTGTGTAAACCTGGTGATTCACAGACCTGTACCCCTGGGGATAAAAATATATGTTTATAAAAAAAAAAAAAAAAGAATCAGATGCTTAAATGAAAAATAAATAAATAAATAAATATTTCATGATCTTATTCAAGTTTCTGATTAACTACTACAGCTCTAAAAATATATATGATTTTGACAGTTTGGGCCAATGTTCTCATTGTTTTATGGAGGAGTGGATATTTGGAGGTCCTTCTTCCACCACTACAAAAGTTCTATTTCTTTTTTTTTTTTTTAATATTTTATTTATTTATTTGACAGAGAGAGATCACAAGTAGGCAGAGAGGCAGGCAGAGAGAGAAGGAAGCAGGCTCCCTGCTGAGCAGAGAGCCGGATGTGGGACTTGATCCCAGGACCCTGAGATCATGACCTGAGCCGAAGGCAGCGGCTTAACCCACTGAGCCACCCAGGCGCCCCCAAAAGTTCTATTTCTTATATGATAAATTTATATTGGCAAATGATTCTTTAAAAATAAAATAGCGCAAGTATATATTTTTACTAGCAATGCAGGATTGTTCAATATAGTTTTAGTTTGTATTTATTCCCCATATGATTAATATGCTTGATCATATTCACATGTTTATTTGCCACTCCTCAAGCTTATTTTTTTAATTAATTAATTATTTTCAGAAAAACAGTATTCATTATTTTTTCACCACACGCAGTGCTCCATGCAATCCATGCCCTCTATAATACCCACCACCTGGTACCCCAACCTCCTACCCCCGCCCCCGCCACTTCAAACCCCTCAGATTGTTTTTCAGAGTCCATAGTCTCTCATGATTCACTTCCCCTTCCAATTTACCCCAACTCCCTTCTCCTCTCTAACACCCCTTGTCCTCCATGATATTTGTTATGTTCCACAAATAAGTGAAACCATATGACCTCAAGCTTTTTCTTATAAAATTTCTTCTAAAATATTTTGGCCTTTTATTTTTAAGCTGGGCCATATGTATTTTCTTATTATTTAGTTTTTAGAATACTTGTAATAATATACATTTTTAAAAATCTATATGTACTTCTTAAATGATGTTTTCCTGCTACATTAGACCTTATAATGTTATATTGCCTATTTCTCCTTCTTACTTCCTACTTTTGTGTTATTATTCTCATACATTTCATTCTTCATATGCTGTAAACATACAGACATACAGAACTACTAATTTGATTTCAAGAGCTAGTCTTCTGGGACACCTGGGTGGTTTAGTCAGCTAAGCATCTGCCTTTGACTCTGGTCATTATCCCAGATCATTATCCCTGGATTAAGCCCTGTGTTGGGCTCTCTTCTCATTAGAGAATCTGCTTCTCCCTATACCTATATCCCTCCCTCAACTTGTGCTCTATATCTTGTTTGCTCATTTTTTGTCTCTCAGATAAATAAATAAAATCTTTTTAAAAAAGAGTCTTCTTTTAAGGCAATTAAGAATAATGTAGGGGTGCCTGGGTGGCTCAATGGGTTAAAGCCTCTGCCTTCGGTTCAGGTCATGATCCTGGGGTCCTGGGATGAAGCCCCGCATTGGGCTCTCTGCTCTGCAGGGAGCCTGCTTCCTCCTCTCTCTCTCTGCCTGCCTCTCTGTCTACTTGTGATCTCTGTCTGTCAAATAAATAAATAAAATCTTTAAAAAAAAGAAGAATGTAAAAATGTTTTTATTTTAACCCCATTTTCAACACTCTTCATTTCTCTAATTAGATGCAGGTTTTTGATTGATATCATATTTCTTCTGCCTGAAGAATATTAGCTATTTCTTGTAGACCTATCTGCAAACAAAGAATAACCTCAGTTTGCTTTTCTAAGAAATAAATTATTCTCTTTCAATTTAGACTTATTGTTATAGGCACTAAGGAGAATGCAAATTGAGCCATGCATACATCTTCAAGGAATTTATTATGTAGTGAACTAATTATATAAACAAAAGGTTAAAATAAGAAATGACTGTGACTATGAAGAAATGCTAGTAAAATTATTTCATCAGAATATTATTTCATCAGAAAATTATTATTTTCATCAGAAAATTATTTCATACTATGTTTCCTAAGAAATACAGGACAACAACAATAGCAATAACAACAACAACAAAAAGAAAAGAAAAAGAATGACAAAAAGAAACAATGAACTCATTATTTTTCCATAGATTATATATTTATGCATGAATACCTCTTCAGTTTTGGAGAAATTACCTTCAAAGACAAAAAGGCAAACTCACTATGGAGGACTCCCCACAGAAAGAACAGCAAAAGTCTTACCTTTGGAAATGTATTCAAACTATAAAAAGAGTAAAAAAATCACAAGGTTTTTGCCAATTTATAATTTATTATTGCCCTTTCCTAAGAAGACCTCTTCTAATCTAGAAATCTAGAGATAATGCCTTCTTTAGTAATATTAAAATGTCTTTTGCACAATGATCACTAAATTGGATGTCAGATTTTCAGTTTACCTCATGCTTTTTTCCCTTCAGTATTCATACTTGGCAAAATTAATTTACCAATTTGATGGCTGTCCCAGAATCACAAAAATGTTTGTGTAAGAGTCTGTGTATGTGTATTTTTAAGAAACTGGCTCAGGAAATAAAAATACTTGGAATTTAGGAATTTTAAAATAGTCATCTGGGAAAACAATAAGTATACTTATGCTGTATTGTTATCAGTAGTATAGTTTATATATCAGAAATATACATGAAAAGTATGAGTATTAAGGAAACTGCTTGCCAACTATTTGAAAGAAGGAAAAAGGAGAGAACTGAAAATTTTTTACCGTTTGTTTGTTTGTTTGTTTTGGTGCAAAACACCTTTGAAAATTTCCTATTCTGTAAGATAGTTGAGTCTAATTCTATAGGCTGAGATAGAACCGAACCACAACATATACATAATTGGAATGACTGGGAAAAAAAGGAGAAATGCTGGCACATTTTTGTAGCTTCCATGTTAGATTCTGTCATAATTTCCAATGCATCCTGCCTGAACAATATCATTCATTTTCATGCTGCAGTTACAATATTATACTAACAGCTACCAATCTGTATTTCCAACTCCAATGTTTCTTCTAAGTTTTACTACTGTATTTCCAAATATTCACTAAGTAACTTTAGTGATTATCCCATAAGTATATGTAAATCAACATAGTTCAAACAAACTCATTAATCTGTTGGCTTCCAATAAATGCACCCTTAAAATAGGATTAAATATTATCATCATTCATTTAGCTTCCTGAATAAGAAAGTATGATGTCAGTCACATATTCACCATGATCAGTCTTCAAATCCAATATGACATTAAATTGTATTATAAATTAATCCTAAATATCTTATCAAATTCATTATCTCTTTACAAATCAATTATTAATATCATAATTCCTATTATGATCATCTATTTCCTGTACTGTTTAGATAGCTTTTAACTAGCTTTTCCTTTCATAAGTACCTCTTAACTTTGACCCATTCACATTCCACAAAATTTATCTTTATGAAAAATCCTTTCCTTGCTTCATGACTTTTGGTATTTCCTCTTTGCCCACAGCTAAACTTCAGGCTCCTAGGAAAAGTATTTAAGGGCACTAATGGTCTGGTTCTACATTTATTCTTATAATTCCTATTTCAACTCCTTCACTCTAGTTGTTCTATGATAATATCCTCATTATATATGACCTTTCGTCAATACTATTCAACCTAGAATCTAGTCTTTCTCACATAAAACATAATAAATGCCATCATGTTCATAAAAACCATCCTTATCTCCTTAATAATTAGTCATGCTCTTGTTTATACATTAATTAATAACACCGATCATCAAGTAGTATGATTATTAGTATTTTTGCATTTTGTTTGTTTACTTGGAACTCTGCAAATAGTAAATGGAATTTTTCATTTTATCTTCCGAAGTTGGCCAGAATTGCCAGAAAAAAAGAGGCACTTAATAGGTGCTTATTAAATGAGTTGTACAAATAGCAATCCTACTTTATTATCATCCCACCTTACCTTATTATTTCAATCATTATTAAAACTTATCATCCAATCAGACTATGTAATGTGTCAAGAAACTATGCCAAATTTTAGCATATTTTACCTCTTTGAATCTCCCACAACATCACTAATAGGTTTTATAACCATTTTACATCATTTTACATATTAAGGAGGAGGGATTGGAATATTTATTTAAGGTTGTTATTCAGACTTTTTGAAAATGAAGCCTGTGCTTTTAGTCCCAAAGCCGTATACTGCCCTCATAAATAATAAATCACACTATGCTTTCAAAGATCAATTTTAACATATCACTGACTTGGCCTGGGAAAAGAAAATAGTGATTTATAGGTGAAAGATTTCATAAGTTATGGAATAACAAAATTAAAATTTAAAAACATTGTGTTTATTGATAAGAAAAGCAACATTTGTCTTAAACTATTTAGTATTTTATAGACATTTGCCACATCACCTATAATTTCTGAGCCTTTGTTATACATTATTTCACAATATTTGAGAATCAAATGAAATAATTGTAAATTTCAACTTCAACTATCCATTGCAATTGGTGTTATTATTATCACATGGGACCTTTTTATGGGAGATTTATATTAGACAAATCTAAATTCAAATTCTGTGACATAGGATGTTAACTTCTTCATGTTTATTCTCCTAATCTATAAATAAGCATAATGATAAATAGTACTTACCTTGTCTACATGTGAGGAGAAAGTCTCTGAAGTTGCAGCACATTTTCATTCGTACCTAGTTAATATATACAAGCTTCTATGCTTAACAATATTGTTATAATGTTTTAATTTTTTTTATTATTTGTTTTTAACCACATGATCTCAAAATTACTATCAAGCTAAACCATTCTTTACATATAGCACACATTCACATTTTTTACATTAGGAGGTCATTTTTTTTTACACGACATAACCAAATTATGGCTCCATAAAATCACCTTGCCATGTTCCAGATGATTTGACATGTGAGAGAAAAGGATAGTGGGATATTACAGTGAAGTTTACTATAGGTCTAATAATAATTGACTGGTTTGTACTGTGGTAGTTATAATGAATATTGTGTTCCCCAGTACCATCTGTATGCTATCAGATACATGAACAATTTATAAGTTCATTTTCTTCCATACCCTAGCCAGATATGTTAGATAAGAAAGAAGAAATAAAAGGTAAAGGATAAGCAAAATTATCTCTATTTGTTGATAACATGATTTTATATATGGAAAATCCTCAGGTATACATTAAACAATTATTAGAACTAATAAAGGCAGGATCAGCAAGGAGGCATGATCCAAGATAAATTATACATAAATTTCATTTCCATACACTTCAAATGAACAACTGAAAAAAAATGATTAAGAAAACAATTCTACCTATAATGTGCCAAAAATTTAAATATCTAGGATACATTTAACAAAAGTACAAGATTTCTATACTAAAAACAACAAAGCATTGTTGAAAGAGATTAAAGACTAAAACATGGAAAAAAATCATATGTTCATGGATTGGAAGATTTGACATTCTTAAGATGGCTGGATCAATCAAGTTCTCAAAGAACAGAACCAATAGGAGATTATAAAATCTCTTTATATCTATCTATCTATATTTATATCTATATATAATTATAATATACATTTTATTATAAAATATTTATTTTAAGGTATTGGTTTACCCAACTATGGAGGCTGAGAGGTCTCATAATCTGCTCATCACAAGCTGGAGATCCAGGAAGGCCAAAGGTATGGTTTGAAAGATGGAGAGGTAGAAAGCCAGTGAGATAGACTCCTGTCTAACTTATAAGACCTGAGATTCAAAAATTCTGAGGACATAAGATTATGCCCAAACTCAACCAGTCAGACATAGTGAAATATATAATCTTCCCTTTTTCTGTGTTTTTTGTTCTATTCAGACCCTCAGTGGACTGGATGATGAGTGCCTACATCAGGGAGTGCAATTTCTTATACTCAGTCTACCAATTAAAATGCTAATATCTTCCAGAAATACCCTCACATACTCAGAAATAATGTTTAACCAGATATTTAGGCATCCCATGATTTAATTAGGTTGATATGTAAAATTACTATCACAATAGTAACATTATCCAAAGTGATTTACAGATTCCAAAACAATCTCTTTTAAAATTCCAGCTACCTCTTGAAGAAAGTCAATGTTTTCAACTTGTCAAAGCTGGTTATAAAGTTTATATGGAATTTCAAGGGACCCAGAATAGCCAAAACAGTCCCTATACAGAAGAACAATACTGGAAGACTTCTGATTTGAACATTTACTACAAAGCTACAATAATCAAAATATTGTGGTATTGGCATGACAGCAGATATGTAAATCAATTGAAGAGACTTGAGATCCAGAAATAAGTGGTTAATTGGTTTTGGACAAGAGTAAGAAAACAATTCAATGGGGAGAAACAATCTATTTAATAAATCATGTTAAGATAATTATATGTCTGCAAGTAAAATAATTATTTGAATTTCTATCTTTTACCACATATAAAAATTAACAAAAGTGAACAATAGGTCTAAATTTAAGAGCAAAACCTGGCAGAAGGAAGATAGGGACAAATCTATATAACATTTGATAGTATGTGGATCATATTATAAGATAGCAAAAACATGGCAAAAAAAAGTGGATTTCATCAATTTAAATATATATATATTTCATATATATATACATATATATATGTATATATATATGATATATAATATATATAACCTTTGGCCTAGAGTCTGAGATGGTGGAGCAGTAGGAGATATTAGTTTTATCTGGTCCCAGGAATTCAGCTAGAGTCATCAAATCATTCTGAACACATGCCAACTCAATGGGAGATCTAAGAAAATAATTGCTGCAATTCTACAAATAGAAAAGTCACCACTTTTTGCATGGAAGGAAGTGCAGAGACTGAAACTGAGGTGATATATCAGAAGATAAATTGCAATGGAGAGAGAGCTTTTGTAAACCAGCTACCAGAAATAATATAACAGTGGAGCACAAGATCAGAGCTTTTAGAAGACTGCTCCAGTGAGGGACATCCCTGCCTGAAAAGTGCTAAGAAAAAAAAGACAAAAAAAAAAAAAAAAAAAGGTAGAATCCTAGGTGAGACAGTGTGGTCTCAGGATCCCTTAGGTGACAGAGAGAATGTCAATGCCTGAGTGTGATAGAGTTCCCAGGTATCAGAGCAGAGAAGCTGGATGCCATTAGTGAATCCAGGAGTGGGTTTTCAGCTCAGTGTTGCCATAAACACAAATCATGGCACAGTCAGCAAGCTATCTAAGCAGAAATCTAGCAACCAGCAGAATGGCAGCAAGACCATTCACTTTTCTCAGGAGGAGTGGCACATGTGCATACCACAATCTGAGAGGTGCACACCACCCTGAGACGCAGGATTTGGAAACTTGAAGTAAGGTCACATGCCTGAGATAGAAACACTTTGTCACAGTCTGGGTGAGTACAGAATGCAGAAGGTGGCCAGGGAGACAAGAGTGGTTGTTTGTTCTTACCTGAGGGTGCACTGAGCAGGGAGTGAGGGGGTGCATGCTTTTGGGTCCAGGGCGGGCTGGAGACTGAGAAGCTGTCATTTTCATTCTCTTCCTCTAAAGCCTTGTGGAGAGCCTTAAGGAACCAATGCCACATAGAGCTATCAAGAGTCAATACTTATCCTGGCCCCTGACAAGGGCATACTATTCTGACTGGGGCAAAGATGCCTGAGAATAAGTACAACAGCCCCCCTCACCCCGCCCCAGAAGATCAGCAAGAAAATCAGGCTAAGACCAAGTTTACTGATCACACAGAACTGTAAAACTCCAGCCCTGGGGAAAATAGTACATAGAATTGATGGTTATTTTCTCATTATGTTTTCATCTCTCAACTTTAATTTTTCTTTCTCTTTCCTTTTCAACCAATTTCTTATTTTGTCAATCTATTTCCAATTATTTATTTATTTACGTATTTTTCAATTTGCAATTTTATAGTTACATTATATCCTTTCATTGTATTTAATTTTATTTTTGTGTGTGTATATGTGTATACATGCAAAAGTATATATATATATAAAAGTATATATATATACACACACATATACTTATATATACACAATTATAGTTATATAATTAATTATAATACAAATTATATATATGTATATATGTATATATATGTGCATATATGTGTATATATTTATAAACAAGACTTTCTCAAGAAAAAGAAAGTTCTCAAATACAGAACCTAACCTTCTACTTAATGAAGCCAGAAAAAAACGAGCAAGTAAGGCCTAAACCCAGCAAAGGAAGAGAATTAATAAAGATTAGAGCAGAAATAAATAGAATACAAACCAAAAGAACAGTAGAACATATCAATGAAATTAGGAGCTGATTCTTTGAAAGAATGAGATTGATAAACCCATGGCCAGATTTATCAAAAAGAAAAAGAAAGGACTGAAAAATAAATAAATAAATAGATAAATAAATAAATATCATGAATGAAGAAAGATCACAGCCAACACTGAAGAAATACAAACAATTATAATAACATATTATCAGCATCTATATGCGAACAAATTAGAGAATCTGAAAGAAATGGAGGCATTACTAGAGATGTATAAGCCAGCAAAACTGAAACAGGAAGAAATAGAAAACCTGAGCAGACCCATTACCAGCAAAGACACTGAAGCAGCAATCAAAAATCTCCCAACAGGGGCGCCTGGGTGGCTCAGTGGGTTAAGCCGCTGCCTTCGGCTCAGGTCATGATCTCGGGGTCCTGGGATCGAGTCCCACATCGGGCTCTCTGCTTGGCAGGGAGCCTGCTTCTTCCCTCTCTCTCTCTCTCTCTCTGCCTGCCTCTCCATCTACTTGTGATTTCTCTCTGTCAAATAAATAAATAAAATCTTTAAAAAAAAAAAAAAAATCTCCCAACAAACAACAGTCCCTGGCTTCCCAGGGAAATTCTACCAAACAGTTAAAGAAGAATTAATACCTATTCTTCTGAAGCTGTTTCAAAAATAGAAAGGGAAGGAAAACTTCAAAATGCTTTTTATGAGTCCGGTATTGCCTTGATCCCAAAAGCAGGCAAAGACCCCACCAAAAAGGAGAGTTACAGATCAATATCCTTAATGAACATGGATGCCAAAATTCTCACAAAAATACTAACCAATGGGATCCAATAGAACATTAGAAGTATTAGTGATATTTATTCCTGGGCTCCAAGTCTGGTTCAACATCCAAAAATCAGTAAATGTAATACACTAAATTAGTAAGGAATGACAAGAACCATATGTTCCCCTCAATCGATGCAGAAAAATCTTTGACAAAGTATAGCATTCTTTCTTGATTAAAACCCTTTACAATGTAGGGAGATTGGGTACATATCTCAATATCATAAAAACCATCTACAAAAAGTCCACAATGGACTCAATGGGGACTGAGATAAAAAACTGAGAGTTTTTTTCCCTTAAGGTCAGGAGCATGACAAGGATGTCCGATATCACTACTGTTGTTGAACATATTACTAGAAGTCCTAGCCCTCAAAAATCAGCCAAGAAAAAGAAATAAATGGCACTCAGATTGGCGAAGAAGAAGTCAAACTCACTCTTCACAGATGACATGATACTCTATGAGGAAAAAGCAAAAGACCCCAACTAAAGATTAGTAGAACTCATACAGGAATTCGTGAAAGTGGCTAAATATACAATGCACAGAAATCAGTTGCATTTCTCTACACTAACAATAAGACAGAAGAAATGGATTTACAATTTACATTTACATTTCAATTGAACCCAAAACTGTATGATACCTAGGAATAAAACTCATTAAAGAGGCAAATGATCTGTACTCAGAAAACTATAGAATTCCCATAAAAGAAATTGAAGTAGACAAAAAGAAAGGGAAAAATATTCCATGCTCATGAACTGGGAGAATCAATATTGTTAAAAGATCTGTGATACCTAGAGCGATCTATATGTTTAGTGAAATCCCTATTAAGATATCATCAACTTTTTTCACAGAGCTGGAATAAATAATCCTAAAACATGTATGGAGCCAGAAAAGACCCTGAATAGCCAAAGGAATGTGGGGAAAAAAAAAAAACAAACAGAAAACAAAAAACAAAACAAAACAAAAAACAAAACCGGGTGCAACACAATCCCTGGACTTCAAGTTCTATTATGAAGCTATAATCATTGAGATGATATGGTACTGGCACAAAAACAGATCAATAGAACACAATAGAGAACCCAGAAATGGACCCTCAACTTTATGGACAACCAGTCTTCAACAAAGCAGGAAAGAATATCCAATGGAAAAAAACAAAAACAAAAACAAAAACAGTTTCTTCAATAAGTGGTGCTGGGTAAATTGAAAAGCTACATGTAGAAGAAAGAAACTGGACCATTCTCTTACACGATACACAAAAATAGACTTAAAATGGGTGAAAGACCTCAGTATGAGACAGGAATTCATAAAATCCTAGAGGAGAACGCAGGAAGTAAGATCTGTGACCCTTGCCACAGCAACTTCTTGTTAGACATATCTCCAAAGGCAAGGGAAGCAAACACAAAAATGAATTATTGGGACTTCTTCAGGATAAAAAGCTTTTGCACAGCAAAGGAAACAGTCAACAAAACCGAAAGACAACTGGCAGAATGGGAGAAGATATTTGCAAATATCCTATCAGATAACAGGCTAGTGTCTGAAACCTATAAAGAACTTATCAAACTCAACACCTAAAAACCAAATAATCCAATTAAGAAATGGACAGAAGACATGAATAGATGTTTTTCTAAGGAAGACATACAAATGGCCAACTGACACATGAGAAAATGTTCAGCATCACTTGGGATCTGGGAAATACAAATCAAAACCACCAGTCAGAGATATCACACCAGTCAGAAAGGCTAAAATGAACAAGTCAGAAAATGATAGATATTGGCAAAAATGCAGAGGAAGTGTAACCCTCTTACCCTGTTGGTAGGAAAGCAAGCCTGTACAGCCACTCTGGAAAACAGTATGGAGGTACCTCAAAGAGTTGAAAACAGAGCTACCCTATAACCCAGCAATTGCACTACTAGGTATTTACCCCAATGGTACAAATGCAGTGATCTGAAAGGGCACCTGCACTCCAATGTTTATAGCAGCAATGTCTAAAACAGCCAAAACCTGAAAGAGCTCACATGTCCATTGATAGATGAACGGATAAAGAATGTGTGTGTGTGTGTGTGTGTGTGTGTGTGTGTGTGTGTGTGTGTATACTCAGCCATCAAAAATGAAAACTTGGGGATGCCTGGGTGGCTCAGTTGGTTAAGCAGCTGCCTTTGGCTCAGGTCATGATCCCAGCATCCTGGGATCAAATCTCGCATTGGGCTCTTTGTTCAGCAGGGAGCCTGCTTCTCTCTTTCTACCTACCACTCTGTCTGCCTGTGCTCACTCTCTCTGACAAATAAATAAATAAAATCTTTAAAAAAAAATGAAATCTTACCATTTATGTTGCCATTTGCAATGACATGGATGGAATTAGAGAGTGTTATGCTAAGTGAAATCAGTCAATCAGAGAACTACAGTTATCATATTATCTCACTTAAATGTGGAAATTAAGAAACAAAACAAATGATCAAAGTGGAAGAGAGGGAAAAATAAAACAAGACTAAATCTGAGAAGGAGACAAACCATAAGGACACTTAATCATAGGAAAAAACTGAGTGTTACTGGAGAGCAGGTAGGTGGAGAATGGGGTAACTGGGTGATAGATGTTAAGAAGGGAACATGAAGGCAACACTCTCGGGTCTCTTCCCTCCTTGGGAGCTTTGTACTATCACTTTGTTATCACTTAATAAATCTTGCTTGGTGTTTGGATGGCTCAGTCAGTTAAGCATCTGCCTTCCATGCAGGTCATGATCCCAGAGTCCCAGGACAATGTCTGGCTCTCTGCTCTGCAGGGAGCCTGCTCTCTGCTCAGCCAGAGGCCTGCTTCCCTTCCTCTCTCTCTGCCTGCCTCTCTGTCTACTTGTGATCTCTGTCTGTCAAGTAAATAAATAAATCTTAAAAAAAATACACATGATATAATGAGCACTGTGTATTATATAGGACTGGTGAATCACTGAACTCTCTCTCTGAAACTAATAATACACTATATGTTAATTAATTGAATTCACATGAAAACAAAACATACAATTTTACAATTAAATAGAAAAAAATATATATATATATCACGTTAAGGAGCACTATTAAGTGAAAAACCAACTAAAGGAAAGAAATGAAATGTGTGTAAATAATATTTGCCTATACAAGGGACTTTCATGTATAATTTATAAAGAACTCTTGCAATTCAAGAGTATTCAAAGAACCCAAATAAAAGGTGGGCAAAAGACACAAATACCATTGTCCAAAAATGATAAATGAATGGCCAGTAAAATGAAACTTTAATCATTCTCACTACTGATTAAGAAAATACAAATCAAAATCATAATGAGACAATATCACACCCACTAGGATGTCTATAATTATAACAATAACTGGTGTTTTTTGGAATGTGGAATACTTGGAACACTCATGCATTGCTGATGGGGATGTAAAATGCAGGAAATGCACTAGAAAATAGGTAGAGACTTCCTCAAAATATAAATGCTTGTAGAAATTCTACTTCTAGTAATATACTGCTGAGAAATAATATCAAATGGCCATGGTACAATGTGTACACTAATGTTAATAAGTTTTCACACTTATGATTCACATTCACAAGAACAAAAAGGTGAAAACAAACCAAATTTTCCTCAACTGATGATTGGATAATCAGAATATGGTATCTTAATATGGTATAGATATAAAAGTTATTAGTAAATATAACATGGATAAATCTTAAAAATATTATGCCAAACAAAACAAGTCAGTCACAATATGATGCATATTTTATGATTATATTTATATGAAGGGTCCAGAATAGGCATATCTGTCATGTCATAAATTAAATTCATTTTGATTTATGACAAATGAGTGAAGAATGAATGTTAGAAGTCTGCCAAAGGAAGTAGTAGTTCTATTGGAGTGAGAACAATGTTCTAAAATTATATTGTTGTGATAGTTGTACAACTTAGAAAATATTAAAAATCTACTTACCATACATGTTAAATGCATGTATATGGTATTTGAATTATATCTCAGTAAATCTGTTTTAAAAGCATTCAACAGATGTTTAATATTTTACATAAAACTTCAGTGATTTGTGGTTTCTTGAAAGCATTACTTCCACTTGCTGTAATTAAATATTTGTATCAATATCTATGTAATAAATTGCTAACATTAGTTAAATATTGTATCAGAAAAGTTTTCTTAATATTATTGAGAGAAATACCAGTTTACAGGGACACCTATACCTTTTATTTTTTTATCTTGATCTATTAAAAACTAACCAGTATGTGGTAGATCAACTCACTGAAAAAAAAAAATAAGGAAGATCAACTTATTGAAAAAAATAAAATTAGGACTGTATTTTTAATTTCTATGTAATAATGCAAGGCATCACTACCATGAAACTCTTAATAATGACACATTGTTATTTCAGTTCTGATGACAAAGACGACTAGGCTACACTATATAAAACTTAACACTGTTCACATATATTAATAGACATCAAAATTACACATGAAAAAGTGACATTTAAGATATGAAAATTATGTATCATTAAATAAAAGGAAATTAAAAATCAAGAACTATTTTTAAAGATTTTATTTATTTATTTGAAAGAGAGAGATCACAAATAGGCAGAGAAGCAGAAAGAGAGAGGGGGAAGCAGGTTCCCTGCTGAACAGAGAACCTGATGCTGGACTCGATCCCAGGACCCTGAGACCATACCCTGAGCTGAAGGCAGAGGCTTAACCCACTGAGCCACCCAGGCACCCTCAAGAATTATTTTTAACTTCTATAACTACCCTATCTTTTACCAATTTAATAATTGAAATGTTGAGAACAATGTTTAAAGATTTCATAACAATTTGACATGTCTGTAGCACCCTGAGGATAGACTAAGTTAGGATTTGTTAAAATTATGTACTGAAGAGCATATGTCAGCTGCTTTTTAGTCAATCATAGCAGACACTTTTCAATGTTTAATATTTTAATGTCATTTTATCAACTTTATCCCCAATATGCATAAAAAGTCTTTAGGGTTTAAGTTTTTGCAGAAGTATGTACTGATAGTGCAGCTACTATAATATAAATCCATAATTGTTTTTTTCATGGGAAAAGCTTTGATCCTCCCTCGTGCTCCATTTTTCTGCCTTCCTTTAAAAAATATATATATATATATATATAGAGAGAGAGAGAGAGAAGAAAAATAAAAAGGACAAGGGGAAAAAAAGCAGCAGAATAGTGTTTAGCAACAGTATTACTTGTGAATTATTCAAAGTTAATACATTTTAATTTTGCTTTTATTATTTGAAGGCTAATCATGCACACTTGTAGAGGTACATGCAGTGTACAAGTGGCTATTTAGAAGATAGTTTATGTTGAAATTTTGAACTATGAAAAGTTTATACTATTGAGTTTATTTTTATTTTTTTTTTAAGATTTTATTTATTTATTTGACAGACAAAGATCACAAGTAGGCAGAGAGGCAGGCAGAAAGAGAGAGAGGAGGAAGCAGGCTCCCTGCAGAGCAGAGAGCCCGACGTGGGGCTCGATTCCAGGACCCTGGGATCATGACCTGAGCCGAAGGCAGAGGTCTTAACCCACTGAGCCACCCAGGCGCCCCTACTATTGAGTTTATGCAGAATAACAAAGCAAACTATTCTTAATGTTTTAATAATCTGAACAAGATATGCAGATTTGCTTCATTGTTTGCCTTTTATATTTTTAATGATTTGTATACTTCCATATAAGGACATAATTTATTTTTTAATGACACACAAGATTTAAAAGGACCCCAAAGTTAGAAATACAGAATTTCTCTAGATTGTCACTATGTGCTCCATTATTTTTAACAATTATTATCAAAAAGGTAGGTGATGAGCTATGAAAGTTCTCAGTGAAAACCTTATACATTCAATAAAATATTAAAAATTACACTTTCTATTAATATGAAATCATAGAGTTTTAAAATTTAAATTGTGTATATATTAAAAGAAAATATTTGGAAAACTTACAGATACAAGATCCATTTCTTTCACTGGAAAGATAAAACATTGAATACAATTTTCAGATTAAGCAACTGGAAGTAGTTACTGACAAAGGATTGAATATTAATTTTGAAAACAAAGCAACATTTTCTTTTTTATGAATAAATTACATTAAATCTCTTTTTCCAATCTGCTCAGCATACATAAGTGAGAATGATTTTTCCTCATTGAATGCAAGTAAAACAAACCAAAGAGACAGTTTAGATATACATTATCCTCCTAAATACTACTTTTATCAATCTACCCAAGTTTAGATAGGTTAATGTAAAAAAGCAAACATCATTATGTTAAACCACTCTAAACATTGACACAGAGTCTTTGTTCAAAGTGTATATATTCGTTTAATATGATAAATCATTATTTCAGTTATAATTTGTGTTCCATTAAAATTGCAGAATAATGAAGTGTTTCAAGTATCAGAGTTAGTCCCTCCATTAATTGCCTATGTGTGCTTGCACTCTTTCAAAAAACAGTATTTACAGTTTTCTGTTACATAGTACTATCAATCTAATCTATTTTTTATTATTAATCTATTTTTTAAAGTATAATTTTCTCTTTGTAGAATTTTATAATAAGAAATTCTACTTGTACAATTCTCTTTTTCAACTCATGTTTCCAGCAAGTAATTTTTATATGTTGTAAGAAAAATGAAACAGTGCAAATTGTTCTGAAAATGGCTATTTATCACAGATGTTTCAACAGTAATCCATCAGAGGGCACCTAATCTGGCTCTCCTCTCACCAAAGACTTTCTTATAAGATAAAGCAAGAATGTACTCACCAGAAACCTACAACCACCTCTGCTAAACAAAAATCCCTGAAAACTGAGACCTTTGACTTCCCTATCAAATATTTCCCAGACCATTTCCAAATTCTCTACTCACCTCTTGGTCTTACCTCATGAGGGCAAATAACACCCCTGATTTGTAGATCTCTTACTCTAAAAATGCTTAAAGGGCAAATGTTTCAGAGACTATTAAAAGAGCATGAATTTGTGGTCCAGGGAATCTGTATATATGTGGGAAAGGCTTCAATATACAAACCAAGTTGATAAGAGAAATAGGACAAATACTGGCCTGAAGTTGGGACAGAGAATTTTCTTTCTCTAGGCTGCCATGTACCTAAAGAGGATCTGACCATTCAGATCACTTAAAAAATATATCTGTCAAGATAGATGAATAGAGCTTATTTTATGTAAGAGTTCATTAGCTGAATTATAACTTTGGAATAGTCAGACATGTGAAATGTGGTCCTTTATTTGTACTTCTGCCATAATTCAAGGAAATCACCAGGGTAGGTATGAAAATCACCATTTACAGTCAATATTCATCCATTCATAAAGCAATTATTTATTAAGTCACTATCATGTGCTGGACACTGCTTTAGGCGTTGAGAATATAGCAGTAAAACAAAACAAAAGGCATAAGCTTCACAAACTTTTGTTTTCTGAGGAAAAACTGGATTATGTTTAATAAAGTTAAACATGCTCATATCAAATGCTACAGAGTTCTAAACATGGAAACCTATTTTAAATAATATCTTATATTTATACATATGTAAAAACACTTGTATCAAAAATAAGAATAACATCAAAGTCTATCAACAAGAGATTGACTCAATAAAATATAATATTGATAACTGCAATATTATATAGTAATAAATCAAACGAACTAGGTATATATATATATATGTATATACATATGTATATATACACACACACACAAATGTTAGCAAAAATCTGGAGAAAAGAGACTCCTTGCACCTTGTCAGTAACATTGGAATAGTCACTATAAGAAAAAAAAAAAGTATGAAGTTTCCTCAAAAAATTAAAAAATATGCTCAAGCAATCCCATTTCTGGATGTATTTCCAAAAAAAAACTTAAAAAAAAATGAAATCAGTATCTCAAAGACATAAATTCCCTCCCAATTTCACTGTATAATTGCTCACAGTAACTAAGACATTGCAACAAACTGACTATTACTGGATGAATAGACAAAGAAAATATTACACACATATACATATATGTTTATACATGTAATATATTATATATTTTATAATATTACATATTATGTATTATAATTATTATGCAAGTATACAATATAATATAAGTCAGCCATAAAAAGGAAATCTCCAATTTATGATAATATGGATAATCCTGGTAGACATTATGCTAAGGAAGATAAGCCAAATATAGAAAGGTGTATACTGTATACTGTATGGTATCACTTATATGTAGAATCTAAAAAAGTCAAACTCACAGAAGAATGGTGGTTGCCAGGAACTGGGGGTTTGTAGAAATGGAAAAATATTTGTCAATGGTATAAACTTTCACTTATAAGACGAATATGTTCTGGGGATATAATATACAGCATTGTGATAACAGTTAATAATACAATATTATATACGTGAAAGTTGCAGAGACTGGATCTCAAATGTTCTTATAATACACAACAAAATTATTACTATGTGAGATGATGGATGTGATCATTAGCTTAATTGTAGTAATCATTTCACAAGGTATATGAATATCATATCATCACACTTAACATCTTAAATATATACAAATTTTTGTTAATTACACCACAATAAAGCTGGAGGGGAAAAAAAGAGGTAAAAAAGATCAACATAAATCAAATAAATGTCATATAATTTCTGAAAATATATTCATTATAATATTAAGGTAGGATTTAGCAACATGCATAACTCTTAGAATTTATATAAATTGAATTAAACTACATATAAATCCATGGAAATGATAAAACTTTATATTTAGATAATGTTTACTCTGGCAGACAGGATCAGTAATGAAATTCAATAGGGGAAAACTGCACAAGAACATCCAAACATTATGGTTATGTGTTATGTCTATTAATATGATAGGTGTTCATTGTCATTCTTTACTTCTTTGTCACTCTTAAAAAAATACAGATTAAAAAAGAATAAAGACTATGAAGCAAATTATACTGGCTTCAATAAGAAGTTTACATACTTACCCAGCAGAGTATTTGTACCAATAATTACCTATGATGATTGGATTTATGATAGCTATTAAGATTTTTTTTTCCTATAGTAGAATGACAGTGATGGTACAGTTCTGTTCTGATGATGGAAAGATTATGTTCATGGTCCTAGAAAAGTGTGAAAGAAATAAGCCTGAGTAGGTTAAAGAAAAATAATTCTAGGAGAACAGATTAATTATCTGGGGGATTTTTTTCTTTTTAAGATTTTATTTATTTATTTGACAGACAAAGATCACAAGTAGGCAGAGATACAGGCAGAGAGAGAGGAGGAAGCAGGCTCCCCTACCGACCAGAGAGCCTGATGTGGGGCTTAATCCCAGGATCCCAGGATCATGACCTGAGTTGAAGGCAGAGGCTTTAACCCACTGAGCCACCCAGGCACCCCTATCTGGGGGATTTAAAAGTCATCACAAGGGGCACCTGGGTGACTCAGTGGTTTAAAGCCTCTGCCTTCCTCTCAGGTCATGATCCTGGGGTCCTGGCATCCAGCCCAGCATTGGGCTCTCTGCTCAGGGGGAGCCTGCTTCCCTTCCTCTCTCTCTCTGCCTGCCTCTCTGCCTACTTGTGATCTCTGTCAAATAAATAAATAAATAAAATCTTAAAAAAAAAAGTCATCACAATCTATCATGGAATTTAATTCTACCTACTTTTACTAGTTATTTTGATGTTATATCTCTATGTATCTCATTCCCATCTTTCTTCCTCTTAATTTATTCTGCTTTAGAAAGGAAGGATCATAATGTGTGAAAAATGATACCATTTTTTTAAGAGATTTTATTTATTTATTTGACAGAGAGAGAGAGAAATCACAAATAGGCAGAGAGGCAGGCAGAGAGGGGGAAGCAGGCTCCCTGCTGAGCAGAGAGACCAATGCAGGACCCTGAGATCATGACCTGAGCTGAAGGCAGAGGCTTTAACCCATTGAGCCACCCAGGAGCCCAAAAATGATACCAATATTTAAGCAGCATATAGAGGAGAAGAATATGCAGAGTAGTTTTAAGGACAAAGCCAAGTTTCCATGAAAACAAACAAATAATTTAGTTAAAACAAGGGAGGTCGGTGCCAGATTATCTGTTTAGAATAACATAGAGTACTAACTAGCATTGGAAAAGTTTATATGGGCAGAGAACAATGGGAAGATCTCTTGGGGACTATACATAGAGGGACTATAGCATTCTCTTGTCTTTGAGAATTTTGGAAAAGGTTGGAAGTCACTTTTGCACAAGATACACAGTAGAAATTTAAAATGCATTGCATTTTAAAATAAAGTTTTTGTTCCCTAAGTAGGGGATGGAAGTTTGTTTTGATCTCTCATAACCTTCATAGTTAATGTTATGGCATGTTCAATAAAACTTATTACAGAAATACGTAACTGTTCAGCGTTTTAGTAAATATCCTTGAGAGACCATTCTTAGTGCTATTACAGAGTACCAACATGTACTAAAGTTAGTAATAAATTATAGTTCCAAAAAAGCTCACAGAATTATGACTATTCTTATATTTACTGATATAAACTACACTGATTCCAAATAAATTTAACTTTATAAAAATAAGGTAAAATAAATGAAAATAAAATAAAATAACCACTTGAAATCTTTCCAGAAATAAGCCAAAATACAGAACATTGATATCTTGAATTAAAAAAAAATTGTTGTGTAATGATTCATTTATTCATTTAATTGTTTTTACAGTAAATATTTATTGTCTGCTCAGTGTATACTAATAACTTAAATGGATTTCTAGGCAGATGTAAAATTGTATAATCAAAAAAGAGAGAAGGTAAGAAACCAAATTAGTGAATTCATTAGTCTCTAACTTGTGAAATTTAAGAGATAGATGAATTTCTTGTTTATATTTCTTCTATTTCCATAACACCCTTCCACAAAATAGTTAAACCCATAGTACTTCTGAAAAGTTTTAAGCATGGCCTTTTAATGCATTATGACAAATAAGAGCTTAGGGAGCTTATTTCTGACATTATAAATGTCTCTGTCTTCAATAAACAGTGTCCAATCTACTTCTGTTCATTTCCAAAGTATTAATTTAAATTTACTTTCTCATGAAAGTTGTTCACATAAAATTATTATTTTAATACTTCAGAATAATCTGGCATTTTTATTTCTTATTTATTACATGTCACACAGTTTGTATGCTGACATCCATCATGTTCTCCTTTGGCTGCAGTAAATTTATTTTAAAATTTCATTTCATATTCATTGAGGTCAGATGCTTTTGCCAGAAAGGTTTCCTTTCTCAGGTTTACAGAACTCAAAAATAGCTTGTAACATAATTTTTCTTTATGCTATTTCAACAAAAAAATGTTAAACACTGTATTACAACCTTATATTCTTCATGGAAACTTTACATTTATTTTGAACCCAACCTTAGATTTATCAAAGTTTATGATTAAATTAGCATGAATATTCATATGTAGGTATGCAGCCAAATACCTAAATGATTGCTTCAAAAGCCATATTTTCTGGATCACATGGAATATGTATGTAATTTTGGCACTGTTAGACTGTGATATTTATACCAATCTACATTTCAGAGATAAATACATACAAGAACTCTAAGTACACATCTTTTAATTTATTTTATCTACTCTGCTAGTGAAATATCATAGTACCAAATCTATGGAAAGAGTTTTAGAGGTCGTTAAGACCACACTCTTAGCTGATGCCTAAATTATCCTAGCAACATTGTGCCTGTGCCTCTATGATCAGGATTTTCCACTTGAATCTTTTTTAGATCGAGGATTGATTACTTTTCCAAAGCAGAATTTTATGTTTCTGGACTGATCTACTATTATTAAAGAAGTTCACAAATCTGCTTATCCTCTGATTCTGATATAGGAATAACCAGTCTAATATTTTCTTTTTGTGCTACATCTACTTGAATTTCTGAAGCCAGCAGTCTTATCATCATCTATGTCAGTCTAAGTCTCAAATAATCATTTTAAGCCCATTTCTTAAGCTCAGGTCAGTTAGTTTTGGTTTGTTTGTTTGTTTGTTTGTTTTTGTCACAGCTCCTTAGATTCTTCTACACCACTTGTGTTTATGTACAAGAGAGGTATCTCTCATGTTGATCACATCTCAGAATAAAAGGTAAATACAAAACATGTAATTAATGTATTAATGTTCCATGTATCCATTTCAGTTTCAAAAAAGCCCTCTGTAGCCCCACATTTTTCCTTTATACAAATTTTTTCCATTAAAATTTTTTTACATTTAATTTGTGTGTGTGTGTGTGTTCCAAAATTCATTGTTTATGCACCACACCCAGTGCTCCATGCAATATGTACCCTCCTTAATACCCACCACCAGGCTAACCCAACCCCCACCTCCTCCCCTCCAAAACCATCAGTTTGTTTCTCAGAGTCCACAGTCTCTCTTGGTTGCCTCCCCCTCTGATTTCCCCCACCTCACTTCTCCTGTTTCCCAATGTCCTCCGTGTTATTCCTTATGCTCCACAAGTAAGTGAAACCGTATGATAATTGACTCTCTCTGCTTGACTTAACTTTCATTTTTTCCTTATATGACTGAAAACATGATTTTTGTTTGTTTGTTTTGATTGGTTGGTTGTTTTCTCTTTAAAGGAGATATGTAAACACTTTTGAAGGCAAAGACCCTATCTTATTTATGTCTGTATTTCCAGAGTGTCAGGATATGCTTTGCATATTAAAGATATCTGCACAACTTCCTCTGAAGTAATATTTATAAGTCCACTTGAATCTCTATGAAAATAAAGTACCATATTACTGAGCTTTGAGTAATTGGTCATAATCTGTAATAACTACTTGATATTTTTCTAATTAATTTTTTTTTTTAAATAAAAATAACATTTTACATTCTATCTCTATGATTTATTCGTAGGAGAAAACCTCTGTTTAGTCTTATTTGAATGTACCAAAGCATGTGAACTGCCAGAAAATACTACTCAAGTCTCATGAAGAAAACAAGGATGTATATACAATGTTGATCTATAGGTAAAATGTTTCTGATTTGTCTGACTAAAAATCTGGTAGATTGTTTTTTTTTCCCTCTAATGGAAATGATAAAGTATTTTTGAATTTACATTACAAATACTTGTGGGATATTGGCCTTCATTTCTGCACATGTCACCCTTATAATTTCTTAATACTCCTTTAGAACTGAAATATCTTTTAAAAGATTTATTCTAAGCTTTGGTTTTTATGAAATTATGTTTTCTATATCAATTATATTTATTTTAATGTATGTTAACATATGTTTAATATATGTTAATATATGTTAAGGTTAATATGTTAATATATTTATTTTAATATTTTTATTATTTAATAAATTATAATTTAGTTTAATATATGTTATATAATATATCAATTATATTTATTTTAATATATGTAAATATTTTAATATATGTTATATATGTTAATATATTTTAATATATGTTAAGGTAATATATGTTTAATATATATTTAATTTTAATAAATTAAAACATTTTTGCAAATATTAAAAATGCTCATCTCTAGCACATAAAATAATCTCACATGTCACCATTGGTATTCATATGTAAGATAATGTGAAGAGAGATTATTTTTCTTGTCCTACAATTTTCTGTTGTGGCCTAAATCTGAGAACAATTAGGTTTTAAATGTTTTGTTTTACAAAGAAAAATATACAATAGGAGTGGGAAAACACTAGCTGCAGTCACTTAATACTATTAAGAGGTGATTACACACTGTCTGATAACCACAACGCTACTCAAACAAAAGCCTGAAAAAGAATATTGAGTTATTTCAGAGACAGTGTGTATGTGAGCAAGTCAAGGGAGTGGCAGAGGGGGAGAAAGAGGTTCAAGAAGACTCCACTCAGGTCACAGAGCCCAACACAGGGCTTGATGGGCTTGATCTCATGACCCTGAAATCATAATCTGAGCTGAAATCATGAGTCAGGGATCAACTGACTAAGACACCCAAGTGTTCCTGGATGAACTTTTTTAAAAATTTTTTAATTTTTTTTTTTGATAAACATATATTTTTATCCCCAGGGGTACAGGTCTGTGAATTGCCAGGTTTATAAACTTCACAGCACTCACCATAGCACATACCCTCCCCGATCTCCATAACCCCACTCCCCTTCTGACAACCCCTCCCCCCAGCAAACCTCAGTTTGTTTTGTGAGATTAAGAGTCACTTATGGTTTGTCTCCCGCCCAATCCCATCTTGTTCCATTTATTCTTCTCCTACCCCCTTAATCCCCCATGTTGTATCTCCACTTCCTCATATCAGGGAGATCATATGATAGTTGTCTTTCTCTGATTGACTTAATTTCACTAAGCATGATATCCTCTAGTTCCATCCATGTCATCGCAAATGGAAAGATTTCATTTCTTTTGATGGCTGCATAGTATTCCCTTGGGTATATATACCACATCTTCTTTATCCATTCATCTGTTGATGGACATCTAGGTTCTTTCCATAGTTTGGCTATTGTGGACATTGCTGCTCTAAACATTCGGGTGCAGGTGCCCCTTCAGATCACTACGTTTGTATCTTTAGGGTAAATACCAGTAGTGCAATTGCTGGATCATAGGGTAGTTCTATTTTCAACATTCTGAGGAACCTCCATGCTGTTTTCCAGAGTGGTTATGCCAGTTTGCATTCCCACCAACAGTGTAGGAGGGTTCCCCTTTCTCCACATCCTCACCAGCATTTGTCATTTCCTGACTTGTTAATTTTAGCCATTCTGACTGGTGTGAGGTGATATCTTATTGTGGTTTTGATTTGTATTTCCCTGATGCTGAGTGATATGGAGCACTTTTTCATGTGTCTGTTGGCCATCTGGATGTCTTCTTTGCAGAAATGTCTGTTCATGTCCTCTGCCCATTTCTTTTTTTTTTTTTTTTTTAAAGATTTTATTTATTTGACAGACAGAGATCACAAGTAGGCAGAGAGGCAGGCAGAGATAGAGAGGAGGAAGCAGGCTCCCCGCCGAGCAGAGAGCCCGATGCGGGACTCGATCCCAGGACCCTGAGATCATGACCTGAGCCGAAGGCAGCAGCCTAACCCACTGAGCCACCCAGGTTCCCCCTCTGCCCATTTCTTGATTGGATTATTTGTTCTTTGGGTGTTGAGTTTGCTAAGTTCTTTATAGATTTTAGACACTAACCCTTTATCGGATATGTCATTTGCAAATATCTTTTCCCATTCTGTCAGTTATCTTTTGGTTTTGTTGTTTCTGTTGCTGTGCAAAAGCTTTTGATCTTGATAAAATCCCAATAGTTCATTTTTGTTCTTGCTTCCATTGCCTTTGGCAATGTTTCTAGGAGGATGTTGCTGTGGCTGAGGTCGAAGAGGTTGCTGCCTGTGTTCCTTTCAAAGATTTTGATGGATTCCTTTCTCACATTGAGGTCCTTCATCCATTTTGAGTTTATTTTTGTGTGTGATGTAAGGAAATGGTCCAATTTCATTTTTCTGCATGTGGCTGTCCAATTTTCCCAACACCATTGATGGAAGAGGCTGTCTTTTTTCCATTGGACATTCTTCCCTGCTTTGTTGAAGATTAGTTGACCATAGAGTTGAGGGTCTGGATGAACTTTTAATAACTGATACAGAGGTGAGTTTTGGAATATGCTCAAGATATTATTAAATGATCTTTTTGCCCATTGGGTAAAGGTCGACATGATAGTTAAGAAAACAAATGATGAAAATAATTTCTTATGGTTATAGCCCATTGAATTTAGGTAACTGGGTAATTTGGTGGGAAAATGAAAAAAAAAAGAAGTAAGGACATAAGATTAAAATATGGTTTGGGGAATCAAATACACTTGGATTGAAGCAATTTAGCTCACAAATTGTTTTGAATATAGACACATAAATTATATGGGGAGAGATGGTGGTGAGGATGAATAAATCAGAAAATAACTTTAAAAAGTCTGAAAAAATGTCTGTAACATATTAGGCACTATATCATGTTCACTATTATTATTAGAGAATAATATTGAAATCTTACTTTTCATTTTCTTTGCATAAATAATAATGATCCCATTTAATCTAAAACATAAACTGAGTTTATGATATGTGTCTGATGCTATACTAGGTGTTAGAACTGCAAAAAAGATGTGTCCTGAAATTATAGATCTAATATTGTGGTAGGAAACAAAAATGCTGCCAAATGAATTGTATTATATGTGATCAAATCAAGAACTGACTTAGGCTTATTCAATAAGACACAAATATTAGCTACGGATATAGATGGAAGTTAAGTTTCTTCCATATTTTTCTTTCAAATTATTATAAAAGCAAATCTTACATAAAATTCTTCTACACAAATATTTATTAAGAAGTAAATACAAAATGACCATATAATTTGCTCTATAGCATCAATTTTGTCTATACATCTGTTATTTTAAGAAAACAATCACACTAAATGGAAGATTCATAACTCGGAAATCAAGAACTTTCTGGAGGCAGAATTCCCATAACAGTTGGCAGCCTGTAAGCACAGATAAGTTTAGGAATCTATTATCAGGAAACATCCCAGAAGGAATTAAAAAAGAGAGAGAGAGAGAGATTCTTATGTGTTGCTTTGTTCAAGAATGGGAAACTACTTTGGAGATAGTCCTCTGTTTAATCAAGAGAACTTTTCTGTAATTAATAATTAGCAGGTATATTCATAGAGATAAAGACAAATACTTCCAATAACTCTATCTTTGAATTTTCTTCTATGTTTTATTTTATTATTATTATTCATTTCAGTGGGAGAATTCAGTGATTTATCAGTTGCATATAACACCCAGTGCTCATTACATCAGGTGTCTCCTTAACGCCAATCACACAATTGCCCAGTCCTCCCCACCAACCCCACTCCAGTAACCCTCATTTTGTTTCCTAGAGTTGAGAGTCTATCATGGTTTGCCTTCCTTTCTGTTTTCATCTTATTTTATTTTCCCATCTCTTCCCCTATGTTCATCTGTTTTGTTTCTTAAATTCCACATATGAGTGAAATAACATGTTATTTGTCTGTCTTTGATTGACAGTTTCTCTTAGCGTCCTCTAGTTCCATCCACACCATTGCAAATGGCAAGATTTCATTCTTTTTGATGGCTTCTTTATCCATTCATCTGTCCATAGATATCTCTGCTCTTTTCTTATTTTGGCTATTATAGACATTGCTGCTATAAGCATGGGGTGCATGTGTCCCTTTGAATCATTACATTTGTATCATTTCTATAAATGCTTAATTGTGCAATTGCTATTTTTAAGTTTCTGAGTAACCTCCATACTATTTTCCAAGAGTGGCTGTATCAATTGCACTCCCACCAACAGTATAAGAGGCTTCTCCTTTCTTTGCATCTTCCCCAATATCTATTGTTTCCTGAGTTATTAATTTTAGCCTTTCTGACTGGTGTGAGGTGATGTCTCATTGTGCTTTTGACTTGTATTTCCCAGATCCCAACTGATGTTTAGCATTTTTCATGTGCCTGTTGGTCATTTGTTTGTCTTCTTTGGATAAATGTCTGTTCATGTCTTCTGCCCATTTTTTGGCTGGGTTTTTGGTTTTTGAGTGTTGAGTATGATAAGTTCATAAAAATAACATTTATCAACAGGAGATCAAGGACCTCCACAAAAAATACTAGTACATGAGCAAGACCAGGCCTGACTGAAATGACATATACTGAGTTTTTGGGTTCTCCCAGTTGGAGGCACTGCTGGATGAACAGCAAGAAATTGCAGTAGTTTAAAGTGGTGTCTGCCAAAGTGACCTGGTGTCCCAGGGTTTCACTGAGTTCACACTGAGGATTTTCACAACAGTCTCATGGACTTGGTCCAGCAAGTGTAGAAGTAGATCTCCATAGCCAACCTGCTGGCCTTATTCAATGACCAGAGTACCTCAGAATACCTGGTGGTATACATGCAGCTGCTCACCTCAGGCTACCTGCAGAGGGAAAGCAATTCTTTGAGCACTTCTTAGAGTTGGGGGATGGAGGATCAAGGAGTTCTTTCAGCAGGAGGTGGAGCCTATATATGAGGAGAGTGACCACATTCACATCACTGCACTGGCCCAAGCCCTCTGTGTCTCCATCCTGGTGGAGTACATGGACCTTTACAAGGGCTGCACCACCAAACCACACATCTTTCCTGAGAGCTCCAAGCCAAAGGTATACCTCCTCTATCAGCCTGGAAACCAGGATATCCTCTACAAATAAGACTGGCCAGGCCTGCTACTGCCCTGCCTGCCCTCCCCTTTGCCAGGGCCTAGACAAGTACAGAGGACTTTTTGTGATTGCAAATGGCCATATTTTACTCCCTGTCCCTTTGCCTAGATACAACCTTCCACATTTTATTAAAGGGGGATACTGGTGATGAAAAAAAAAAAAAAAGTATTAGCCTTAGTGGAAGAGTTGCACAGGCTGCAGTGCTGGTGGCAGCTCTTGCCCTCTACTCCACTCTCTAAGTTTTATGTACTAGCTCTTTGTCTAATAAGACATTTGCAAATATCTTCTCCATTCCATAAGTTGACCTTTAGTTTTGTTGACTATTTCCTTTGCTGTACAAAAGCTTTTTATCCTGAGGAAGCCTCAATAGTTCATTTTTGCTTTTGTTTTACTTTGTCTTTGGAGACAAGTATTAGCAAGAAGATGCTGTGGCTGAGGTCACAGAAGTTGCTACCTGGGATCTTCTTTAGGATTTTGATGGATTACTTACTCACATTTAGGGCTTTCATCTATTTTGAGTCTATTTTTGTGTATGGTGTAAGAAAATGGTCCACTTCCATTCTTCTGCATGTGGTAGTCCAATTTTCCCAACACATTTGTTGAAGAAACTGTTTTTTTTTTGTTTTTTTTTTTTTTTCCCATTAGGTATTGTTCGCTACTTGTACGCATATTAGTTGACCATAGAGTGAGAGTCCATTTCTTGGTTCTCTATTATGTTCCATTGATCAATGTGTCTGTTTTTGTGTCAGTACCATGCTGTCTTGATGATCACAGCTTTGTAAAGAACTTGAAGTCCAGATTTGTGATGCCACCAGTTTTGGTTTTCCTTTTAAAAAGTTTCTTTGGCCATTCAGGATCTTTTCTGTTCCCATACAAATTTTAGGATTATTTGTTCCAGCTCTGTGAAAAATTCTGATGGTATTTTGATAGGGATTGTATAGAATGTGTAGCTTGTATTGGGTAGCATAGACATTTTAATAATATTTGTTCTTCCAATACATTAGAATGAAATATTTTTCCACTTCTTTGTGTCTTCCTCAATTTCTTTCATGCATGTTTTAGAGTTATCAGTGTACGGATTCTTTATGTCTTTGATTAGATTTGTTCCTATGTATCTTATATGGTTTGGTGCAATTGTAAATGGCATTGTTCTTTCTTCAGTCACATTGTTAATGTACAGAACTGCAACTGATTTCTGTGCATTGGTTTTATATCCTGCCACACTGCTGGATTTCTACATATATCATATCATCTGCGAAGAGTGGGAGTTTGACTTCTTTTCTGATTCAGATGTCTTTTATTTCTTTTTGTCGTCTCATTGTTGAGACTAGGATATCCAGTACTATGTTGATAAACACTGGTGAGAGTGAACATCTCTCCCATCTTCTTGACTTTGGGGGAAAAGCTCTCAGTTTTTCCTTGTTGAGGATGGTATTTGTGATGGGGCTTTTGTATATGGCTTTTATGATGTTGAGTTATATTTTCTCTATCCATACATGCTGGAGGGTTTTTATGAAGAAAGCTTGCTGTATTTTGCCAAATGCTGTTTGGCATTATATGAGAGGATCATATAGTTCTCGTCCTTTCTTCTATTAATGTGGTGTACCACATTGATTAATCCATTTCACGTACCGTTGGATCTTATTGGCTAGTATTTTGGTGAGTATTTTAGCATCCATGTTCATGAGGAATATTGGTCTGCAATTCTCCTTTTTAGTGAGGTCTTTATTTGGTTTTGGGATCAAGGTGATGTTGGCCATGTAGAATTAATTTGGATTTTTTCTTTCCATTTCCATTTTTTGGAATATTTTTCAAACAATAGATATTAATTCTTTGAATGTTTGATAGAATTCCCTTGGGAAGCTACCTGGTCCTGGACTATTTTTTGTTGGCAGGTTTTTGATTACTGTTTCAATATCTTTGTTGGTTATGGGTCTATTCAGGTTTTCTTTATCTTCTTATTTCGATTTTGGTAGTTTAAATGTTTCTAGGAATTTATCCACTTCTTACAGATTGCTTAATTTATCTGCATATAATTGTTTGTAATATTCTCTTATAATTGTTTATATTTCTTCGGTGTTGGTTTTGATCTCTCTTCCTTCATTCATGATTTTGTTTATTTGGGTCTATTCTCTTGTCTTTTTGATAAGTCTTGCTAGGGGGTTATCAGTCTTATTAATTATTTCAAAGAACCAGCTCCTTGTTTTATTGATCTGTTCTACTGTTTTTATTTTGTTTTGTTTTAAATTAATATATCATTGATTTCCACTTTAATCTTTATTATTTCTCTTCTCCTGCTGGGTTTAGGCTCTATTTCCTCTTCTTTTTCCAGCTCCTTAAGGTGTAAGAATAGGTTGTGTATTTGAAGGTTTTCTTCTTTCTTGAGGAAGGCCTGTATTGTGTTTTCATTTTCATTTACTTAACTCTATGTATTTTTAAAAAATTCTTCTTTAATTTCCTGGTCGACCGATTCCTTCTTTTGTAAGACATTCTTTAACTTCCATATACTCATAGTCCTTCCGAATTTCCTTTCATGATTAACTTCAAGTTTCATAGATTTGTGGTCTAAAAATATGCACAATATGATTTCAATCTATTTGTATTGGTTTAGACCTGAATTATGACTCATTATGTGATCTATTCTGGAGAATGTTCCATGTGCATTCAAGAAGAATGTGTATTCTGTTGCTTTAAGATGGGATGTACTGAATATATCCATGAAGTTCATCTGGTCAGAGTGTCACTCAAAGCCCTGTTTCCTTGTTGATCATCTGCTTAGATATCCTGTCCATTGCTGTGAGTGGGATGTTAAAGTCTCTTACTATTATTATATTATTATCAATGAGTTTCTTTAATTTTGTTATTAATTGGTTTTTATATTTGGCTGCTCCCATGGTAGGGACATAACTATTGACAAATGTTAGATTTCCTGGTTGAATAGACCCCTTTATTATGATAATGTCCTTCTTCATCTCTTCTTACAGTCTTTGCTTTAAAATCTAGTTTGTCTAATATAAGGGTGGCCACTGTAGCTTTCTTTTGATGTCCATTAGCATAATACATGGTTTTCTAGCCTCTCACTTTCAATCTGGAGGTGTCTGTGTCTAAAATGCATCTCTTCTAAGTAGCATATTAATGGATTTTTTAATCCATTTTTATATCCTATGTCTTTTGATTAGAGCATTTAGTCCATTTACATTAAAAAAAAATTATTGAAAGATATGAATTTAGTGCCACTGTACTACCTGTAAAGTGTCTGTTCCTGTAGATTCTTTCTGTTCCTTTCTGGTCTATTTTACTTTTGGTCTCTTTCTCTGCTCAAAAGATCCCCTTTAATATTTCTTTAAGAGCTGCTTCAGTGTTCACATATTCCTATAGTTTTTGTTTGTCCTGGAAACTCTCTCTTTCTATTCTGACTGGCAGCCTTGCTGCATAAAATATTTTGTTTGCATATTTTTTCCCAATCTAGTGCATTGAATAAGTCATTCCAATCCTTCCTGGCCTGCCTGTCCACTGCGCACAGATTTGCTGCCAGGTTTATGTGTCTACACTTGTAGGTTAATGACTTCTTATCCTGTGGTACTTTCAGGTTTTTTTCTTTGTAATATGCAGGCTTCACTGTAATATGTCAAGGTGTTGATCTATTTTTCTTGATTTTGAGGGCGTTTCTCTGTGCCTCCTGGACTTGAATGATTCTTTCTTTTACCAGATTAGGGAAGGTCTCAGCTGTAATTGTTTAAATAACCTTTCTGCCCCTTTCATATGCTCTGCACATTCTGGAACCCCAATAATAGATATTACTTCACTTTATGAAATTGTTGACTTCCTCCATTCTATCTTCATGATTTAAGAGTTTTATTTCCCTTTTCTCTCTGGCTTCCTTATTTTCCTTCATTTTCTCTTCTATATCATTGATTCTGCTTCATTCATCCTAATTTTTATGGCCTTCACTTTGGCCTGCATCTCAATAATAACATTTTTAATTTCAGCCTGTCTAGATACTAGTTCTTTCATCTCTATAATAAGGGATTCTCTAGGGTCTTTTATGCTTTTTTAAGTCCACCTAGTATCTTTACAATCATTGTTTTAAATTCTAGTTCAGAGATCTTATTTATATTCATATTGATTAAATCCCTTGTAGTTGATTACTAGCTCCTGTTCTTTCTTTGGGGTGAATTTCTTCATCTCACATTGTGTCCAGACAAGATAGGAATAAAGGAAAAGAAAAACAACTGTAATAACAAAAACTTCAGAAAGTGTTTCTAGTGTGTGCTGTGTACACTCTTCTGTTGCATTTTGACAGCTCTTTCCCTCTGGCCCATCCTCTACAGAGTTCCTCTTTGCTTATAGTGGGGAGTATTTGGACCTTTAACTAGACGTGCTTTGATTTGTCTGTTAAAATAAACGTGGAAAAGGGGAAAAAAATTAAAAAGAGAAAAATCCTGATCCAAAGCAGGAGAAAGGGAAAAGAAGAACAAAAATGCAAACAAACAGACAAACAAACAACAACAACAACAAAAAAAAAAAACCAAAAACAAAAACAAACTATAAGCCTGATTCCAAAGTATAAGAAAGAAGGATAAAAAGTAACAAAAGAAGAAAAGAGAGAAAAAAAAGAAGCTTGATTCAAAAAATAAGAAGAAAGCAAACCAACAAATGGACAAAAAATTGTAACCCTGATACAAAAAGATAAGAAGAAGAAGAAGAGAAGAAGAAAAGAAGAAGAAAGCCCCACCGATTTTCACCTGAAGCTGACAGTTTGAAGCATTCTTTGCTCTGTAGAATTGGTACATTTAGGGGTCTGTGTTGATCTTCTGAAGGAAAGGCCTGCTTGGCTGGCTCTCACAAGTTGAATTGTCCTCTCATAGTTGTCCTTTCCAGGTGCAGGACAATAGGGTTTAGTGTAGGGCACTCGAGCCTCCACTGGGGGGACTGATTTCTATCTGAAGTCTGAAGATGTTGGAGGGGATGGGTAGTTTGTGTTGGTGGAGGAGGGATAATATGGTGTCACCCCACACTCTTACCCAAGGGAGGGGAACCTTTGACCATCACTGTTCAGGAGGTCCTCACAGAAAAGTGAAAAATTTCCTATGTCCTGGGCTTTCATCACTTCCTTACCCTGTCTGTGCCTGGACCATCAGCATGTGTGGGACCACAGATCTCCTATATTTTATCTCTGCCTGGTTGCTGGGATTCAAAACTCCAAGTTTTAAAGGGCATGGCAAGGCACAAATCCACTCCCTTTCCACAGAGGAGAGCTTTACAGCATGCCCAGCATAGTCCTGTCCCAGAAAAGCAGCCACACAGTTTATATATGGAGGCTAAAATTTATTGTAATGCTTAATGAAACTTGAAATCAGGTTATCTTACATCTATGAATGACTCAGTATCTACCCCATTCTGTCCGAAAAAAACAGTTGCACAGAGGCTTGAATCTACTGTGGCAGATAGCAGAAAGCGGTGGCCAGGTTAATTGCAGTCTGCTTGTGTGTGTGTGTGTGTGTGTGTGTGTGTGTGTGTTTTCCTCTGCTCGGTTCTGCCTCAGAAAAACAGCCACTGGGTGGGTCCAATGAGATCTAAGTCTATTGTGGTTCACAGTGAAAAGCTGTTAAGAGGTTTTCTGCTCTCTGCACAAACTTTTGACCCTACTGTTGAGTGCCGCTTAATGACTCCCAGCTGGCCTTTTTCCTTGGTGAGGGAAAATATGCTCTCTCAAATATACTTCTGAAAGGGGAGTGATCTCTCTGTGTGACCCAGGGGATCTCCTCAGTGCAATGTAATTTGGGATCCCTACCCCACTGTGCTCTCTCCCTCTCCCTGACTGCTCCAGGAAAAGGGTTCCATCCTATTTGTAGCTCTGAAGTTTTCTTCTCCAATCACTACTCCAAAACTTGTCAGCCATGTTCTCTCTTTCCAGCTATGCAGATTATTTTCACAGTCTTAAGATCATTTTCCTAGTTATTCAGAATAGTTGGATGTTGATCTATCTGTGTTTGAAAAATGAGGCAGGGCGCCTGGGTGGCTCAGTGGGTTAAGCCGCTGCCTTCGGCTCAGGTCATGATCTCAGGGTCCTGGGATCGAGTCCCGCATTGGGCTCTCTGCCCATCAGGGAGCCTGCTTCCTCCTCTCTCTCTCTGCCTACTTGTAATCTCTGTCAAATAAATAAATAAAATCTTTAAAAAAAAAAAAAAAAAAAAAAAAGAAAAATGAGGCAGTCTCAGGGTCCCTCTATTACTCCACCATATTAACCCCCCCAAAAGCCTTGAATTTTTTTTTTAAAAATCTGACTGAATACCCTTAAGCATAAAATTTTGGTGTGTATATCTCACTTTCCCTACAATATAGCTTAACTTAAATTAAAACAAATAATACAACACTTCCTAGGCTGGAGAAGTTTAAATAGATTGCCAACATCATAGTAGGCAGTTCTCTAAGTATGGAATTAATACTGGAGTGTTACAACTGACTAAGCTGATTAAGTTTTATCTTACAAAACTAAGATAATCTGTTTTATTATTCAAATATTACAGCTAAATAACAAAATTGAGATTTGGGAAATTAACCTCTGCAAATCATACATTTGTTAAACTGTATGAACTGAGTGTCTACATGTGATCTTTCAAAATCTCACTGTCTCATTAAATCACTCTATAAAGAGACATTAACATTGAACACTTTTTGCATCCTCCTATATTTCTTCATTCTACTGCATTCTAAAAGTCATGTTCATACAAATATATTTTGGATAAAGAGGTTCGTTAAGTTATTATTTTTTGAGGTTCACCAAATTATTAAGCAAGATTATACAAACAATAAAATATAATTTACAGCTAAATAGTTTTGTTAACAGTTGTATATTTAAAAGTACTTTCTAAAATTTGGAATCATCTGGTCTATTGTCTTGATTCTAGTAAGTAATTGCTTCAGCAAGAAAGACAATTCTAGGACACCTCAGTGGCTTAGTCATTAAACATCTGCCTTTGGCTCAGGTAATAGTCCTAGGGCCCTCAGCTGGAAACCAACTTCTCTCTCTCTGCCTCCTGTTTGTGCTCTCTCTCACTCTCATGCAAATAAATAAAATCTCTAAAAAAGAAAGACAATTCTAATATCAGAATTCTAGATTCCCTTAAGCCATTTCAAGAATGTCCTTCTGATAGCATTTAGTTAAAGTTCCTTAGGTTTGTCTACATAATATATTTTAATCCTTTTTCCATTAGATATTTTTGCTATTATGTTGTATAGACTTTTATAATGTAGAATTCAAAATCCTAAATCTCACATATTTAAATAAAGCTAGATTTAAATAAATAAACAGATACAATATTTTAAGAGTAGAAAAACCTGAGGAAGAAAATAACCTATTAGCACAAGATTTATACTATTCAAAATAATGAAAAAATTATAAGTGCCTTAGAAAATTATAGGAATATTGTGTATCAGTGTTATCCTAATCTTTAAACCAGATAGAGACATTTTACATTTTAATTGCTAACCTCATCACAATCATTTGCTGAACCTTGTCAATCTCTGCCTCTCGGCTTATAAAACAAACCCTTGCTTCATTCATCTATATCTCACTAAACTTATGCCATCTGTGAGAACAAAAGAAAACTAGTTTTGCTATATGCAATTTAGGTTAGTTTTTGGTGGACAGTAACTACCTCTAAATGGTTTTGTGGTGGATTGCTATTCTACAATGTGAAAAGAAGATGTAATGAAAGCAGATTTCTGGGGAAGATAGCAGAGTGGGAGGACCGTAAGTTCTGCTCAATTCATGGTTGTAACTAGATAACACCCAAATCAGTGTAAATAACTCAGAAATGGCCTTCAGACTTGCAGAACAGACACCAAGTTGAATGTACAGAAGAAGCCACACTAAAGAGGACAGAAAGGGGAGAGATGTGGTCAGGAGCTAAACTGACCTGTAGGGAACCCAGGATATAGAGAAGAGAGATAAACAGACCTTAGGCACCCAGTCACTGGAAACCCACATAAGCATCATAAATCCCCATAACATTTGGCTTTGCAAACCAGAGAGGCTGAATTTATCAAGTTCTTAAAATCAGTGGAGCTTAAAACTTAGAACTTTAAAATAATCATTGGTCTTTCTCTGGGAGAGCCAGGGGGGTATAGGAAAGAGTTCCTGCCTTCAAACTGACATCACAATAAACAGCCTCACAGAGATACAGCACAAAAGCATCAGTCTGAAAAACACATGGGGTATACAGGAAGATTTATTTACTATTCTCAGAGACTGGATAGAAGGGAAGGAACTTTTATAAGGCTTTTCTAGGAACAAAGAGATTGGTAGGTGTCATTTCTCTCCCAACCCCTAGCATATACATATAGATATCTACAGGAATGAGCACAGTACCAACACTCTCCATCTAACTAGCTTACAGCATGCCTCACCTCTACACTCTCTTGTCGACTCATTCCCTACAGTCCTGCAACAGGAGTTTTCTAAAGCTGTTCCAGGTCACCTCTCATAAAATACTTGTGCAAATATTGCTATCACCATGCACCTTACCCCATATTCCCTGGAGTTCTGCTTCACCAATATGTCCCTCCAAAGAGATTCCACAGTACTGTCTATATGCAAGAAACCCTGAGAGAGGCCAGGCAAACTCTTAAAGGGATTTCTGTTCTGGAGACAGGAAAATATAACCATGAACACCAGTTTTACTGTGGTCCCAGCAGTGGGTAGGGGGCAGACCTGTGGTCTCACTGCAGGTCTGACCCACCAATAAAAGCTTCTTAGGGGACAACACAAGGAAAACACCCTGCAGTTTTGTGCTACTGTATATCTGGCAAATTCCTGGTCTGACTCAATTCAAGTCCAAGGTGATCCCAGAATTTCCCATTGACAACACAGGGACCAGATGTTGCCCACACAAATAGAGACATTGCAGATGACTGGACCTAAAGAAAAAGTGGCTCAGTGACAATACAGTGCACACCGTACACATATGAAACACCATCAAAAGACCTGTGGTGAATAGGGAACATTGTACTGCAGAACATTGCTGCTCTCTTCTTCATAAGGCCATTATTTTCAAGAGCATGAGACAGTTGACATTCCTAACACAAAGAAACAGGCAGACATTTAGACAAAATGAGGAGACAGAGGAATATGTCCCAAATGAAAGAATAGTGGGAAAATATCACAATAAGAGAGCTAAACAAAACAGAGATAAGTAATATGCCTGATACAGTATTTAATGTAGTGATCATAAAGATATTCGTGGGACTGAAGAAAAGACTGGAAGATTTCTGTGAGATGCCCAACAAAAAGATAGAAAACATGCTAAAGAAACTATCAGAAATGAAGAATTCAATAACACATTCAAAATACACTAGACAGAGTAAATAGTAGACTACAGAAAGCAGAATAACGGGTCAGTACCTAGAGGATGGAGTAGTAGAAAAAAACCAAACTGATATGGAGAGAGAAAAAAATAATGAATGAAAATGCATGTAGGGAACTCAACACCACCATTAAGTATAATAATATTTGCATTATAGGGATTCTAGGAGAAGAGAGAGAAAACAGGCAGAAAATTTATTTGAAAAAAATTATAACTGACAACTTCCTTAATCTGGAGAAGGAAACAGAAATGCAGGTAGAGGAGACACAGAGAACCTCCAACAAAATCAACCCAAGGAGGACCATATAAAGAAAAGTAGTAATAAAAATGTCAGAAAGTAGTGATAAAGAGAGAATTTTAAAAGCAGCAAGAGAAAAGAAAACAGATCCAAAGCAAATTCCATAAAACTATCAGCTGATTTTTCAGCAGAAAATTTGCAGGCCGAAAGTTAATGGAATGATATATTCAAAGTGAAGAAAGAAAGAAACAAACAAACATAAACTAAAACAGAGTCACGAATACTCTATCCAGGGGTATCTGAGTGGCTCAGTGGGTTAAGCCTCTGCCTTCAGCTCAGGTCATGATCTCAGGGTCCTGGGATTGAGCCCCACATCGGGCTCTCTGCTCAGTTCAGAGCCTGCTTCCCCTTCTCTCTCTGCTTTCCTCTCTGCCTACTTGTGATCTCTCTCTTTCTGTCAAATAAATGAATAAAATCTTAAAAAAAAAAAGAATGTTCTATCTAGCAAGACAATCATTCATAATAGAAGAAGAGATAAAGAATTTCTTAAACAAAGCTATAAGAATTCATGACCACTAATGAGCTTTACAAAAAATGTAAAAGTGGACTTTTTGAGTGGAAAGACTATAGGTAGGCATTAGAAAAGCAGAAACACAAAAGCAGTAAAATTAAGTATACTTATAAAAATCAGTGATGGAATTCACAAAATAAAAGGTATAGTAAATGTAAATATAGTAAATGTAAATACAGTAAATATAGTAAATGTAAAGTAGTATCATATACCTAAAACATGGGGGTGAGAGGAGTAAGAATAAGTTCCAAGTTAAACGATCATCAACTTAATATAGAATGCTACATGCATGAAATATTCCATATAAACCTAATGGTAACCACAAATCAAAAACCAGTAATAGATATGAAAAAAAAAAAAAGAGAAAAGAAAAAAAAAATGTTCAAGTATATCATTAAGAAAACCAGTAAACTGTGAAAGAGGATAGTAAAAGAAGAAAGAAACAGAGAAGAACTGGAAGAACACTATAAAGCAAGTAATAATATGGCAATAAGTACATACCTACCAATAATTACTTTGAGGGTAAATGGATTAAAGACTCCTATCAAAAGAGATATGGTAATGGAATGCATTTAAAAAATACAAGACCCATCTTTATGCTGTCTACAAACAGACTCATTTAAGACCTAAAGACAGATTAAAAGTGAAGGGATAGAAAAGCATTAATCATGAAAATGAAAGTGAAAAGAAAACAAGAGTAAAAACACTTACATCAGACAAAATGGAATTTAGAACAAAGACTAACAAGAGACAAAGAAGAACACTATGTAATCATAAAGGGAACAATGCAACAAGAAGACATAACAATTGGAAATATTTATGCACCCAACACATAAGTATCCAAATACATAAAGTAGATAATAGCAAACATTAAGAAAGTAATTTAGAGTGATACAATAATACTGGGGGACTTCTTTAGCACCCCATTTACATCAAAGGACACATCATGCAAACAGAAAATCAACAAGGAAACAATGGCTCTCTATGACACATTGGACCACATAAATCTAACCGATATATTCTGAATATTTCATCCTAAAATAGCAGAATACACATTCTTTTCAAGTGAATATGTTAACTTCTCCAGAATACATATCACATATTAGGTCACAAAACAAATCTCAACAAATTCAGAAAGATTGAAGTCATACTAAGCACTGTTTCTGACCACAATACTATGAAACTAGAAATCAAACATAAGGAAATATCTGGAAAGAACACAAATACATGGAGCTCAAATAACTTGCTATTAAGCAACAAATGGACAAAAAGAAATCAAACAGGAATGAAAAATACATGGAGACTGAAAATGAAAACGCAGTTGTCCAATATCTTTGGGATGCAGCAAAAGATATTTTAAGAGGGATGTTTATAGCAATATAGGACTACCTCAAAAAGCAATAAAAATCTCAAAGAAGCAACCAAATGTTATGTCTAAAAAAGCTATAAAAAGAAAAAATCAAGACACAAAACTAGGAGAATGAAGAAAATATTAAAGATTACAGTAGAAACTATGAAACAGAAACTAAAACACACACACACACACACAATAGAACAGGTCAATGAAATCAGGAAATATTTATTCTAAAAGGTCAACAAAACTGATAAAACTTTCTCCAGACCTATTGAGAAAGAGAGAGAGAAAGAGAAAACAAAACAAAACAAAACAAACTCATAAACAAAATCAGAAATGAAAGGGGAGAAATAACACAACATAAATACAAAGGAGTATAAGAGAATATTATGAAAAATTATATGCCAATAAATTGGGCAACCTAGAGAAAATGAATAAATCCTACAGACATATAACATTTCAAAACTGAATCAGGAAGAATAAAGAATTTGAACAGACCAATTACCAGCAATGAGATTGAATCAGCAGTCAAACACTTCCCAACAAACAAGAATTTAGGACCAGATAGCTTCACAGATGAATTCTACCAAACATTTAAAGAAGAGTTAATACCTACAGTTCTGAAACTATTCCAAAAAATAAAAGAGAAAGGAAAACTTCCAAATTCATTCAATGAGGATAGCATTTCCATTCTACCACAATTGGATAAAGACAAAAAATACTTGACTAAGTACAACATAATTCATAGTAAAGAATTCTCAATGGTGATGGCTGGGTGGCTCAGTCTGCTAAGTGTCTGTCTTCAGCTCAAGGTTCGGGTCATTATCCTGGGGTCCTAGGATCAGGTCCTGCATCTGGCTCCTTGCTCAGCAAGGAGTCTGCTTCTCCCTCTGCCTCTGCCTGCTACTCCCCCTGCTTATTTTCTGTCTTTCTCTGTCAAATAAATTAATAAAATATTTATTAAAAATTATCAGTGAAGTAGGAGGGAACACCCCCCACACACACACATACTTAATAAAGGCCATATATGAAAAATCCACAGCTAACATCACCTGTAATGGGGAAAAAGAACTTTTCTCCTAAGGTCAGGAATAAAACAAGGTTCATTTTCACCACTTTTATTCAACATAGTACTGGAAGTCCTAGCCACAGCTATCAGACAAGAAAATAGAATAAATGTCATCAAAACCAGAAAAGAAAAAGTTCAAGTTTCACTATTTGCAAGTGACATGATATTATACATAGAAAACCCTAAAGACCACACCAAAAAAGACTACTAGAATAAATGAATTCAGCCTGGTCACAGGATACAAAGTCAATATACAGAAATACATTGAATTTCTATATACTAATAATGAAGTAGCAGAAAAAGAAATTAAGAAAACCATCTTACTTACAACTGCACCAAAAATAATAAAAGACCTAAGAGTAAATTTCACCAAGGAGGTGGAAGAATTATACTCTGAAGTTCACAAAACACTGATGAAGAAATTGAAGATGACATAAAGAAGTGGTAAGGTACACTGCATCAAAAACTGATAATGTATTTTATGGTGAATAACATAACACAATTTTAAAAAAGAAGAAGAAGAAATGGGAAGATATTCAATGCCCATGAATTTGAAGAAACAATATTGCTAAAATGTACTGTGCAAAACAATCAACAGATTAAATGCAATCTTTATCAAAATACTAACAGCATTTTTCACAGAATTAGGTCGAATAATCCTAAAATTTGTGTGTAATCATAAAAGACCCCAAATAGTAAAAATAATCTTAAACGATTAAAAAAAATTGGAGATATCACAATCCCAGATTTCAAGATAATACCACAAAGTTGTAATGACCCAAACAATATGGTAGTGACACAAAAATACATTAAAAATATATAAATACATAAAAAATACATAAAACATTAATTAACAGAAAAAACCAAGAAACTCAAAAATAATACCATTATTAAATTAAACAATAAAAAAGTCAATTAATCGTATCATGCTTAGCGAAATAAGTCAAGCAGAGAAAGACAACTATCATATGATCTCCCTGATATGAGGAAGTGGTGATGCAACATGGGGGCTTAAGTGGGTACGAGAAGAATCAATGAAACAAGATGGGATTGGGAGGGAGACAAACCATAAGTGACTCTTAATCTCACAAAACAAACTGAGGGTTGCTGGGGGGAGGGGGTTTGGGAGAAGGGGGTGGGATTATGGACATTGGGGAGGGTATGTGCTTGGGTGAATGCTGTGAAGTGTGTAAACCTGGTGATTCACAGACCTGTACCCCTGGGGATAAAAATATATGTTTATAAAAAATAAAAATAAATAAATAAATAAATAAAACACTTAAAAGCCAAAAAAAAAAAAAAAATTCAATTAATCGTTGTCAAGAGGCAAGAATATGCAGTGGGAAAAGGAGGGTCTCTTCAAAAAATGGTGTTGGGAAAACTGTACAGCTGTGTGAAAAACAAGGAAACTAGGCCACTTTCTTACACTTTACACAAAAATAAACTCAAAATGGATTCAGGACCTTAATGTGAGACACCAAACCATACAAATCCTAGAAGAGAGCTTGGAAGTAATTGCTCTGACATTGACAGTAACAACATTTATCTAGATATGTCCCATGAAGTAAGAATAACAAAAACAAAAATAAACTATTTGGACTATATTAAAATAAAAAGCTTCTGTACTGAAATAAGTCAAGTAGAGAGAGTCAATTATCATATGGTTTCACTTATTTGTGGAGCATAACAAAAAGCATGGAGGACATGGAGAGTCAGAGAGAAGGGGGTTGGGGTAAATTGGAAGGGGAGGTGAATCATGAGAGACTATGGACTGAAAAACAATCTGAGGGGTTTGAAGTGGCGGGGGGTTGGGAGGTCGGGGTACCAGGTGGTGGGTATTATAGAGGGCACGGATTGCATGGAGCACTGGGTGTGGTGCAAAAATAATGATACTGTTATGCTGAAAATAAATAAATTTTAAAAAATTAAAAAAAAAAAAAAAGCTTTTGTACAGCAAATAGAACAATTAACAAAGTTAAAAAGACAACCTACAGAGTAGGAGAAGATATTTGCCAATAGCATGTTTGATAAAGGTCTAATATTAAAAATATACTAAGAACTTATACAACTAAACACCAAAAAAAAAAAAAGGAATAATCTAATTAAAAATGGGCAGAAGACATTAACAGACATTTCTGTAAAGAAGACATACAGATGGCCAACAGACTAATCATCAGGGAAAGTATTTTTAGTCAATCTGTACACGTGGAATGACTTTAACTTCACAAATGAGAAATATTTCTGATATTTCTCATTCTGATAAACAAGCCACTTTAGTTTACCAAAGATTTTTTTCCCACATAAATTATGTCAATTACAAGCTTAAGTTACAGATAACAGATTTGTAGCAGCCTTTTTTGGAGTATGCATTTCCAGATTTCTAACATTAGATGACGCTCTCTGAATTGTGAGTCATTTTCAAAATAGCTTTATTAAGATATATATAAATCACATAAAAGCTTCCCATTTATATGTGCACAATTTTATGGTCTTAGTATATTTAAAGTGTTATGCAATTATTACCACAATGTATTTTAGAGCTTTTTCATAACTACCCACCTCCCCACAAAGCCCCATACCCATTAGCAGTTACTCCTTTGTTTCACTCCTCTCTCCCCTCTCCAGGCCAAGGCAATCACCAATCTCCTTTAAGAGTCCAAAAATGACTATTCGGACATTTCAAATAGAATTATATAATATGTAATCTTTTGTGATTGGGTTCTTTTATACAGCCCATTGTTTGCAAGGTTCATCTCTGTTATAGCATCAGTACTTCATATTTTTTTTTAAATAGTTTTTTTTTTTTTTAATTTATTTGACAGAGATTACAAGTGGGCAGAGAGGCAGGCAGAGAGAGGAGGAAGCAGGCTTCCTGCTGAGCAGAGAGCCCGATGCGGGGCTCGATCCCAGGACCCTGGGATCATGACCTGAGCTGAAAGCAGAGGCTTTAACCCACTGAGCCACCCAGGCGCCCCAGCACTTTATATTTTTTATTGCCAAATAATATTCCATTGAATGAATAATACAAGATTTGTGTGGGCATTTCTTTCATTTCTGTTAGATATAAGTGGGATTGTTGGGTCATATGGTAACTTTATGTTTAATTGCTGGGTGTTTGCAAACTGGATGGACCACTTTACATTCCCAAAAACAGTGTATGTGGATTCCAATTTCTCCACACTCTCATAAGATTTGTTACTGTCTTTTGGTTATAGTGAAATTACTGTTTGTGATGTTGTATTTAATTATGGTTTTGATTTGCATTTCCCAGATGAATAATAATGTTGATCACTTCCATATCTTTTTATGAACAATGTCTATTTAAATTATATTCTTTTTCTTTTTTTAATTATTGGCTTGGGAGAGTTCTTTATATATTTTGGGTTCAAGTGACTTATCAGATAATGGTTTTTGAATATTTTCTTCTATCTTATGGGTTTTCCTATTTTCTCAGTGGCATCCTTTGAAGCACAAAAGCATTTAGTTTAGTTGAGGTCCAATGTATCTTTTTGCTCTCATAATTTCTAATGCTTTGGGTTTTATTCTGAGAATCCATTGCCTAATCTAAGTTCATAAACATATGTGTATATTTTCTTCCAAGAATTATAAAGTCTTAGGTCTTACATTTATGTTTCATTATTTTGAGGTAATTTTGTATGTAGTGTTAAAAAATGTATTTAAATCATTCTTTGCATGTGGATATCTAGTTGTGCCAGTACCTTTTGTTGAACAAATTATTTCTTACACTGAATTGTCTTTAAACCTCACCAAAAATCAGCTGACTATAGATGCAAATATTTCTGGAATCTCAAATCTTTTTTTACTTATCTATATACCTACTCTTATGTTAGTGCCATACCATCTTAAATTTACTATACATTTTGTAGTAAGTTTTGAAATCAGAAAATGTGAGTCTTTCCAATTTGTTTTATATCAAAATTATTCAGGTTGTTCTGGGTTCCATGCATTTTCACATACATTTTAAAATCATTTTGTTAATTTCCTAAGAATCCAGCTGGGATTTTAATGTGGATTGTTTGACCCTGCAGATGAATTTGGGGATTATTGTTATCCTAGCAAAATTCTATTTCTATCCTAGCAAAATTCTATCCTAGCAAAATTCTACAGTTATAATGATAACTGTCTCTCCATATATTTAGGTCTATACTTTGAAAAATTATTTTTAACAATATGTATATATGTTAATGTACAAATTTTGCATTTATTTTCTCAAATGTACTCCTAAGCATTTTTGATGCTATTGCAAATAAATTATTTTCTTAATTTCATTTTCAGATTACTTGTTGCAAATATATAAAAACATGTTTTATGTTTACATGATCTTAGATCTTGAAACCTCTTGAAGTTAATTGTATTTATTTATTTTAATTATTTATCTAAATTTTTATTTTAATTATTATCTATTTATTAAGTCTAATAGTTGTTTTTGTGGGCTCCTTGGGACTTACTATATTGGAATCTGCCACTATATCTTTATAACTTTACTTTCACCTTCCCAATTGTGGGTAACTTTAATTTCTTTTCCTTTTTCAGTTGCACTGACAAGAGCATCTACTCCAGTGTTTAATACTAGTGGTTAAAATGGGAATCCTCATCTTATCCCTATTAGCAGCAAAAATTCAGCCTTCCACAGTTAAACATGGTGGCAGCCGTGGGAATTTCTGAGATACCCTTTATCAGTCTGATGAAGTTTCCCTCTATGTCATTTCAGTTTTTAAGAAGAAGTGAGGCTGAATTTTGTTAAATTCTTTTCTTCAGCTGTTCAGATGATGATGTGATTATTTGCTTACTCCATAAGGATGGTATATTATATTAATTAGGCTTTGGATGTTAAAGCAACCTCACATTTCTTTTTTTCTCAAGCCAGAAATCTGGAAATCATATTTGAAATCCTATTCATAGCTCTAAATCCTAAAATTCTGTTTATTCTACATGAATAACATCTTTTCTCCATTTCCAATGTCTTTGCCTCAATTTATTCCCTGTCAATTCATAACTAGATTACTGCAAAATCCTCTTAAATTTTGGCTTTACATTTCTTTTTGTGTGTTTTTCTTCCTAATATATTACCTATAAGGATGTTCAAGTAATCATTTTAAATCATAAATGCGATCATGTTTCTATCCTGCTTAAAATCCTCCAGTGGTGGGGCTCCTGGGTGGCTCAGTGGGTTAAATCCTCTGCCTTCGGCTCAGCTCATAATCTCATGGTCCTGGGATCAAGACCCGCATCAGGCTCCCTGCTCCGCAGGGAGCCTGCTTCCTCCCCTCTCTCTCTCTGCCTACTTGTGATCTCCCTCTCTCTGTCAAATAAGTAAAATCTTAAAAAAAAAAAATAAAAAAAAAAAAAAAGTCCTTCAGTGGCTGGCTTTCTTTCTTTCTTTATCTCTCTCTCTCTTTTTCAATAGAAAGCATGCATTTCCAAGGTCTCTAACAAATTTTGTTACAAATTTGACTTTCTAACTCCCATAATTCTGTAGAGTCTACATTTGTTTGAAATGCTGGTGAGTTAAAACAATCTATCTTCCACAACAACAGTCAAATGGGGTTATTTTCTTTCTTTCACACCTGATCATAGGACCCAGCTATAAGAACTAGACTCTAATAGTTACAGCTGTGGTTTTAATTTTAAACCAAGAGAGAGAGAGGTAAACTGTTGATTTATATGTTCTGGAGAAAAAAAAATGGCAGCATTGTCTAGCAGTGGTAATATGTTCTGCACTGCTACAACATCAAGGACAGCACACTGAACAGAACTTTTCTACTAAAAAGGAATAAGTTTTAATTTCTTCATTTAGGCCTTAAATAGCAGTTCAAGGTCCTATTTTCTAAGTCTAATTCTTTCCTTTCCCCTTGAGTCTGTGAACATTTGACACTGCTCTAACAGTAAGATAATGTCTTAATAATAGTATTGCATGGTTTCTATTATTTGCAATCCAACAGTTTAAAACCTGGATTTTCCATATGTCTTTCAGATTATCTTTACATATTCCTTTTCACCTCCTGCCTATACTCCAACTTCATTAAGATACTTTATTACTCATTTTCCTTTCTTCTCATATCTCTATGATTTCACATTCAGTGAACCTGTAGGTTTTGTCATCCCACATTTTGCCCTAGTAATTTCTATTGACTATTTACACCCATCTCATTTAATTATCTCTTTCATTCATCATATGTTTTCTGAGACTCCAGCACTTGCCAACATCTATATATATTTGCTATTGACACACACAATAAAACCCATAAAATAAAATAGCATATTTTCTGTTTCCTGGATTATAATCTAAATGTGGAAAAAAAACCATAAAATAATGCATATAGATTTCCATAGAGCTACTGATATTATGGGTAATCATAAAGGAAAAAAAGAAAAAGGAAAAAGAAAAAAACCTACAAGGTGAGATGAATAAAATCTATCCAAAGAGGATTTTGAGAAGCTATTCCCTGATCCATGTTCAACCCACAACATTTGGGTTTGGTCTCCTACTCTAAACTTCTTTATCATTATCCTGAGAATAACTCTCTTAGGATTAAAAAAAAAAAAATTAAAAAAGCATATTCATTTTTTTTCTTATCATATCTTCCAATTGTTTATGTATTAGGAATCAGAACTAAACATTATTATCTTTATTTATCTAAACAATAAAAAATGATTATATGAACTCTTATGTTACCATTATGTATAAGAAAAACATGCTAGGGGCACTTCGGTGCCAGAGTTTGGTAAGCATCTGACAATTGGTTTTGGCTCAGATCCTGATCTCAGGATAGTGCTGTGGAGCCCTGCATAGGACTTCATGCTCAGCACAGAGTCTGCTTGAGATTCTCTCTCCCTCTCCATCTGCCCCTCCTATTTGTTCTCTCTCTCTCTCTCCCTCTCTCTTTCCATTAAAAAAATAAAAAATAAATGACAATAAATAAATAAATAAATGATCTATCTTAAAAAAAGAAAAATGTGCTACATCAAAATAAAAAGCTTCTGCACAACAAAGGAAAGTATCAACAAAATGAAGACAACTTAATGAATAGGAGAAGATATGTGCAAATTGTGTATTGATAAAGGGTTAATATCTAAAATATATAAGGAAGTCTTACTCAATTTATATGATTTAAAAATGGGCAGAAGATCTGAATACACATTTTTCCAAAGAAGACATACAAATACATGAAAATATGCTCAATATCATTAATCATCAAGGACATGTAAATAAAAGTCACAAAAGATATTACCTTATACCTGTCAAAATGGGTATCAAAAAGGCAAGAAATAACAAGTGTTGGTGAGAATGTGGAGAAAAAAGAATTTTGTGCACTGTTTGTGGGAATGTAAAGTGGTGCAGCCACTATAGGAAACAATATGGAGGTTTCACAAAAAATTAAAAAATAAAACTTCCACATGATCTAACAGTCTCACTTCTGGGTATTTATCCAAAGAAAATGAAAACACTAACTTAGAAATATATGTGCATTGCCATGTTTATTGCAGCATTATTTAAAATAGCCAAGATGAGGAAATAATCTATATGTCCATCAGTGTATGAATGGATAAAAAATACGTATATGTATAATGGAATATCATTCAGCCATTTAAGGAAGCAAGTTTTGCCATTTGCAACAGGGATGAACCTTGAGGATATTGTTGTAATGTAAGTGAAATGTAAGACAGACATGGTGACTTTAGTTTATAATACTATGTTGTATTTTTGAAAGTTGCTAAGACATATAATCTTAGAATTTATAATAAAATAAATTTGTAACTAGATATGGTGATGAACCTTAACTAGGAGAAGTGGGATGATCATTTTTTAATATATACAAATATTGAATCATTATGTTGTGTTGGAGTCGATTCCACGTTAAAACATGTTAACCCCCTAGGGCCTGCCTGGGCCTACTTAGCCATAGTGACTCCATGTTGCCTAGGTAGACATTTTGTTGTCTAGAAAAGTTACTGCTCTCGGTTCCAGGTAACTGTTACTAAAACACAATACATAAAACAAGGTAACTGTTACTAAAACACACACCTAAAACAAGGCCATTTTGTTGTTTAATAAACGCCTCAACAGTTACTAGTATTGGTTCCAGGTAACCGTTACTAAAACACACAGGTAGGAGACATCCAATCAGCCAAAGCCACATATGCAGATGTCTGTGATTGTGCCCTATAAAAACTAGCCTGTAAGACCAAGGGACATCGCTCTCTTCGGAGGAGGCCCTGGCCGGTCAGTCAGACTTCTAATGCTTGGCATAGAATAAAGCTTTACATAACTTTCACTTTGTCTCAGCCTCATTTCCCTGGCCGGTCAGTCTAACTTCTAATGCTTGGCATAGAATAAGGCTTTGCGTAACTTTGTCTCAGTCTCATTCCTTTGATAACGGACCCAACAGTTGTACAATTGAAACACATTAATATGATGCTTTATGCCAATATCATTTAACTGAAATGATTCTGCCTTTTACTCTATCAGAAAACAGAATGTTCTGAAATTTATGGTTTCAGTTTGCTTATTTCTAAACTACAACTTGCTTGTAACATTTGGACATATGATTATTTATTTTTATTCTGAATCCCAACAATACTCTTGGAATGTCATCGTTTTTAGGAAACTTCATGTCTATGCCATTGTTCAACATGGAATTCCTTTCAAATGCATCTTTATGTGAATAAGCCCCTTTTATTTGTCAATCAAAACTCTAAGGTAATTTTCTTTCTTTTAATTTAATTTTATTTTTTCAGTGTTCCAAGATTCATTGTTTATGCACCACACTCAGTGCTCCATGCAATATGTGCCCTCCTTCATACCCACCACCAGGCTCACCCATCCTCCCACCCTCCTCCTTTTCAAAACCCTCAGTTTGTTTCTCAGAGTCCACAGTTTCTCATGCTTCATCCCCGCCCCCATTTCCCCCAATTCACTTTTCCTTTCCTTCTCCTAATGTCCTCCACGTTATTCTTAGGCTCTACAAGTAAGTGAAATCATACAATAATTTACTTTCTCTGCTTGATTTATTTCACTCAGAATAATCTCCCCCAGACCCACCCATGTTGATACAAACGTTGGGTATTCATCCTTTCTGATGGAAGCATAATACTCCATTTTATATATGGACCATATCTTCTTTATCCATTCTTCTGTTGAAGGGCATCTTGGTTCTTTCCACAGTTTGGTGATTGTGGCCATTGATGCGATGAACATTGGGGTACAGATGGCCCTGCTTTTCACAGCATCTGAATTTTTGGCATAAATACCTGGTAGTGCAATTGCAGGGTCAAAGGAAAGCTCTATTTTCAATTTCTTAAGGAATCTCCACACTGTTTCCAAAGTGGCTGCACCAAATCACATTCACACCAATAGTGGAAGAGGGTTCCCCTTTCTCCACATCCTCTTCAACGCTTGTTGTTTCTTGTCTTGTGCTGCATGAGGTCTCTAAATTCTCTTGCTTTGTTCACCCAAACAAATTTGTTCACCTAATAGGAGTCAGCCTTCCCTCTTTTACAAAATAAAATGTTTGTGTTTTGTTAGTGTGTATAGATATTTTCACTATTAACCTGATTATGAAGTTCTCACAGTGTCTCTACTTTATTTAATCTTTATTTCCCCAAAGCACTTGGCATGTAACTTTGTAAATAATTAAATGTTAAAAAATACTTAAATAAAAATTTATGACACAAGTGGATGAAAAAATAACCAGCATTATAGAGTAACAGTTGGAATGCAAAATAAAATATTCCTTGAATTTGATAATTTTATAGTAGAAAAGTCAGTATAGATATTAAAAAGCAGTTCAATAATTGTTTATTACTCTAAACTAAAATTGTTTAGCCAAAATACAACTATTTTCCCAAACCTATAGTTGAGCAAAGATTTTTGTATAATTTTCAAGGATAAATCTGCTTTAATAATATATATATTTTTTAAGCATATAGGTACAAAGATTGATATATATCTTTGTACCTATATTTTTCCAAATACAACAGGCATGTCCTTTTCTCTAATACTTTAAGTTATATAACTGTATTGCTGTTTTAATGGGGGAGCTTTCCTTTTTTGTTTATTCATGAAACTATTACTGAGTACTGATTATGTATCAGAATTACAAAGGAATATCTAGTTTGAATTTATGGATATCATAGTACAAAACATTGACACACATATTATTTAAAGAAGAAGAAAAAGAGAAGAGGAAGAAGAAGAAGAAAAAGAAGGAAAAGAAGGAGGAGGAGGAGGAGGTGGAGAAGGGAGAGGGGGAGGGAGAGGAGGAGAATGGATGAGAGAGCTGTGGTTTATGCAGGGATAATGTATTACCATACTATTAATATAGTGTGGTCATTCTTGAAAGGAGGAATTGGTACAGACATTATACAGGAGATTATAGCTAAATTTTGAAAGATCAAGTAATTGTATATGGAGTATGTACTCTTTGCTTTGGTTTTGCTAGGAACTTTTTCTGTTATGTTTTACTGAGTTCTCTCTAACACCATACAGATTAAGTTTCCTATTACTTATTGATTTTTAGTTAAAAAGCAAGATTTGATATAGTTTAAATAACCTGCCCAATATCATTTAACTGATTAATGGTTAACCTAATACCCAACCAAATAGAACTGCTCCTGAAGTCCACATTCTTAAGCATTTCATGCTTTTCTGCCTTTCTGCCCCCCAAGGGGCATTTCTGTTTATCTTTTGTTTTTATTTTTTTTTTTATTTCTTGATAAGAGAGAGAGTATTCAAGACAGTATAAAGGTGTACAAATATTCAAGAAGATATAAAATATATGGTTTGCAAATATATGGGAAAAGATATGGGCAAGTCAGTAAGCAAATTTCTAGTTACTTATTTTGAAGCTTGTTTCTTTCTAACTTAACATACGTGAAATAAATAGTGCAACACTTAGCAAGTAGGATCTGCTTTAGAAGAGACTGAATAACTATGCTACAATAAAGAACAGAATGACTCAAATGTCTGACAGTGGGTGAATGGTTAAAGAAAATGTGAAATTTCATTTAACAAAGAGTTCATCTTAAAAAAGAGGAAATTCTACAGTTTGCAACAGCACTGATGAACCTGGAAGACATTTTGAGCAGTGAAATAAGTCCAACACAGGAAGACAAATACTGTATGGTCTCACTTATACGTGGATTCTAATAAAATCTACCATGCAGAAACAAAATAAAAAGTAATTGTCATGACTAGGGGTGAGATAATGGGAATTTTTTGGTCAAAGAGTATAACTTTCAATTATAAGATGACTCAGATCTGGGGATCTAATATACAGCATAATGATTGTAATTAATAATACCGAGTTGGGTACTTGAAAGTTGTTGAGAGTAAATGGTAAGTGTTCTTAAAAAAAAAAAAAAAAAGTATCAATGTGAAGTGATTAAATGGATTGTGGTAATTGTTTTATAATGCATACATAAATTAAATCATTATATTGTATACCTTAAATACATGCTGTTTTGTTTATCAATTATCCTTAATACAGCTGGAAAAAATATAATGGAAGCTTTCAGTAGTATTTGAGCTTTCACAATGTACTAGGTGGTATACTAAGTACTTTAGGTGTAGAAATTTATTGAATCCCCACAAATCTGTATGAGATAGAGTGTGATAACTATTTTACAGGAAAGAAAACTTTGATATGGAGAAAGGTATATAGTTATTAAATAGTAGAGTCAGTATTTGAAACTAAGTAGTCTATTTCTATAACCCACTTTCTGAACTTCTAAAGTGTATTGTTTTTCAAATGAGCATGTGTCATCACTATTCTTCATCCATTTTTCCAAATCTTACATATTTCAAGAAATTACTGCTTTATTTTCTTCCTTATTGATCATTTTTCTAATATAGGTCCGAGTTTTTAAGAGTAAGTTTGATGAGAATGATATAGAACTTGATCAAATATGCTGAGGCTATATAGAAGACAATGCCATTTTGATATACTCTTTAGGGCAAAACATGTGTAAGGTAGTGGGCCTTTGAATGAAAAGATTAGTCTACGGCCATACCACCCTGAATGCGCCCGATCTCGTTTGAATGAAAAGATTATTTAGTGCTATGATGCCAGAGGTAAGACTGTTTAAATATAAGTGAAATTCATTAGTTTAATTATCAGCAGCCATAACAACTAAATAATGCAGTATTCTTTTTTTCCATTAAAAAGATTACAAAAATCTACACAAATAAAAATATAAGGGCTCTGTGTGGTTTAGTTAAGCATCTGCTTGTGATTCAGGTCATGCTGGCAGGGTCCTAGGATTGAACCCTGAATTAGGAGGGAGTCTATTTCCTGCCCCCCACTGCCCCCCCCACCTCATGCTCTCTCTGTCTCTCTCAAATAAATTTCAAAAAAATTTTAAAAAATAAAAAAAAAATATGTTGTTTTCATTGGGGTCTTACTAATCTAAACAAATGTTACCACTCTGATGCATCTATGCAAATGATAGAAAAATGGATATGAAAGATTTTTTTTACTGAAAAATCTATAAATGCTTACATATAATGGGCATGACATATAAATAATTACAACAGACTTGCTGATTTCTATGAATTCAGGAAGCATGGCTGTGTGTGTTTGTGCATGTATGTGCATATGATTATGTATGCATTATGCCCTATCCTTGTTACAGTTCAGTATAGTAAAGCATGTCCCTTTTTGTTCTAATATAAATACTTTCTGCCATTAGAAAAGAAATGCTGCAAGTTCATAATCAAATATCCTTTATATGTTGAAAATAGAGATTTACACAAAACATCACCTGTATCAAAGTAAAACAATTCAATGAATTAAAAACATGTTCCATGTTGGTTTAAACGTGTTCCTCACCCTTATCTGCACTAACAGGCAAAACCTATGAAGACCAACCTGTCTTGGATTGCTGTAACTATTTTATGAACTCAATTTAATTGCTGTCATGTTCAATAGTTTCTTTTTGTGGAAGAGAAGAAAAGGAGAGGTGCCATTGCCTTTCTTAGAGTACAGTGGCTATTTTATTGTTAACATTAAACTTTTCAGACATCATTATCTCTGTTTTAGAAAAAATACACTTTTACCACTTTTATTCAGAATTGTTAAATATTTACAGCAACTTCTCCTTCAAGGTTTAAATAAAAGACACAGATTCAAAAGAACAAAGAATATTTATATGCCCTATTGAAAGTCCAGTATGTTTCAAAGTCATAAAAGAAAATAATGCTATGTTAAATGTTTTTATACACAATTTATTATATTTTAATGAAATAAATATGCAAACAAATCTTTCAAGCAAGAAAACAAAATGTACTATGTACATTAAATGTACCTTACTTAATGATAGATCTATATTTAAATTTTCAAACTTCCACACATGCATTTTCTGATATGAAACTATTTTGTTCATGTCATTGCCAGTGATGAGTTCTTATTCTCCAGTACTATCCATATTTTCAAAAGGTTTATTCAATATTATTTTGAATTCCAGACAAATTTATAAATCCTCTCATTCACATTTTATTCATTAAAAAAATCCACCATAATAAAAATAAATACTTAAAAACTTATCTTGCTTTCTTAGTATTTATTTCTGAGTTATTTCCTAAAAATATGGTCACATACTTATCATAATTTGATTTATTTTTAATTCTTACAAACCAATGCAATTGAAAACAAGCTATAAATTATTCAATTATTTTTATTTCTGTACTTATTCCTTGAAATGCCAAGATATTGATGAAGTATGTTCTTTGTTAAATAGAATATGTTTTGATTTCTGTCCACACACTTAGGTATTAAAAAACAAAATAATATAATCTAATCTTATCAAAGTAGATAAATTAAATCTTATAGGGCTAACAATAAAACATTAGAATATCAGAATGGAAACAACAGCAACAACTTGTTTTTTTTTTTTTTTAATATAATTTTTTATTTTTTATAAACATATATTTTTGTCCCCAGGGGTACAGGTCTGTGAATCACCAGATTTACACACTTCACAGCACTCACCAAAACACATACCCTCCCCAATGTCCATAATACCACCCCCTTCTCACAAACCCCCTCCCCCCAACAACCCTCAGTTTGTTTTGTGAGATTAAGAGTCACTTATGGTTTGTCTCCCTCCCAATCCCATCTTCTTTCATTTATTCTTCTCGTACCCACTTAAGCCCCCATGTTGCATCACCACTTCCTCATATCAGGGAGATCATATGATAGTTGTCTTTCTCCGCTTGACTTATTTCGCTAAGCATGATACGCTCTAGGTCCGTCCATGTTGTCGCAAATGGCAAGATTTCATTTCTTTTGATGGCTGCATAGTATTCCCTTGGGTATATATACCACATCTTCTTGATCCATTCATCTGTTGATGGACATCTAGGTTCTTTCCATAGTTTGGCTATTGTGGACATTGCTGCTATAAACATTCGAGTACACGTGCCCCTTTGGATCACTACGTTTGTATCTTTAGGGTAAATGCCCAATAGTGCAATTGCTGGATCATAGGGTAGTTCTATTTTCAACATTTTGAGGAACCTCCATGCTGTTTTCCAGAGAGGTTGCACCAGCTTGCATTCCCACCAACAGTGTAGGAGGGTTCCCCTTTCTCCGCATCCTCGCCAGCATCTGTCATTTCCTGACTTGTTGATTTTAGCCATTCTGACTGGTGTGAGGTGATATCGCATTGTGGTTTTGATTTGTATTTCCCTGATGCCGAGTGATATGGAGCACTTTTTCATGTGTCTGTTCGCCATCTGGATGTCTTCTTTGCAGAAATGTCTGCTCATGTCCTCTGCCCATTTCTTGATTGGATTATTTGTTCTTTGGGTGTTGAGTTTGCTAAGTTCTTTATAGATTCTGGACACTAGTCCTTTATCTGATATGTCATTTGCAAATATCTTCTCCCATTCTGTCAGTTGTCTTTTGATTTTGTTAACTGTTTCCTTTGCTGTGCAAAAGCTTTTGATCTTGATAAAATCCCAATAGTTTATTTTTGCCCTTGCTTCCCTTGCCTTTGGCGTTGTTCCTAGGAAGATGTTGCTGCGGCTGAGGTCAAAGAGGTTGCTGCCTGTGTTCTCCTCAAGGATTTTGATGGATTCCTTTCACACATTGAGGTCCTTCATCCATTTTGAGTCTATTTTTGTGTGTAGTGTAAGGAAATGGTCCAATTTCATTTTTCTGCATGTGGCTGTCCAATTTTCCCAGCACCATTTATTGAAGAGGCTGTCTTTTTTCCATTGGACATTCTTTCCTGCTTTGTCGAAGATTAGTTGACCATAGATTTGAGGGTCTATTTCTGGGCTCTCTATTCTGTTCCATTGATCTATGGGTTTGTTTTTGTGCCAGTACCATGCTGTCTTGATGATGACAGCTTTGTAATAGAGCTTGAAGTTCGGGATTGTGATGCCACCAACGTTGGCTTTCTTTTTCAATATCCCTTTAGCTATTCGAGGTCTTTTCTGGTTCCATATAAATTTTAGAATTATTTGTTCCATTTCTTTGAAAAAGATGGATGGTACTTTGATAGGAATTGCATTAAATGTGTAGATTGCTTTAGGTAGCATAGACATTTTCACAATATTTATTCTTCCAATCCAGGAGCATGGAACATTTTTCCATTTCTTTGTGTCTTCCTCAATTTCTTTCATGAGTACTTTATAGTTTTCTGAGTATAGATTCTGTGCCTCTTTGGTTAGGTTTATTCCTAGGTATCTTATAGTTTTGGGTGCAATTGTAAATGGATTGACTCCTTAATATCCCTTTCTTCTGTCTTGCTGTTGGTGTAGAGAAATGCAACTGATTTCTGTGCATTGATTTTATATCCTGATACTTTACTGAATTCCTGTATAAGTTCTAGCAGTTTTGGAGTGGAGTCTTTTGGGTTTTCCACATATAGTATCATATCATCTGCGAAGAGTGATAATTTGACTTCTTCTTTGCCGATTTGGATGCCTTTAATTTCCTTTTGTTGTCTGATTGCTGAGGCTAGGACCTCTACTACTATGTTAAATAGCATTGGTGATAATGGACATCCGTGCCGTGTTCCTGACCTTAGTGGAAAAGCTTTCAGTTTTTCTCCATTGAGAATGATATTTGCGGTGGGTTTTTCATAGATGGCTTTGATGATATTGAGGTATGTGCCCTCTATCCCTACACTTTGAAGAGTTTTGATCAGGAAGGGATGCTGTACTTTGTCAAATGCTTTTTAAGCATCTATTGAGAGTATCATATGGTTCTTGTTCTTACTTTTATTGATGTGTTGTATCACATTGACTGATTTGTGGATGTTGAACCAACCTTGCAGCCCTGGAATAAATCCCACTTGGTCGTGGTGAATAATCTTTTTAATGTACTGTTGAATCCTATTGGCTAGTATTTTGTTGAGTATTTTCGCATCTGTGTTCATCAAGGGTATTGGTCTATAGCTCTCTTTTTTGGTGGGATCCTTGTCTGGTTTTGGGATCAAGGTGATGCTGGCCTCATAAAAGGAGTTTGGAAGTTTTCCTTCCATTTCAATTTTTTGGTACAGTTTTAGGAGAATAGGAATTAGTTCTTCTTTAATTGTTTGGTAGAATTCCCCCGGGAAGCCATCTGGCCCTGGGCTTTTGTTTGTTTGGAGATTTTTAATGACTGTTTCAATCTCCTTACTGGTTATGGGTCTGTTCAGGCTTTCTATTTCTTCCTGGTTCAGTTGTGGTAGTTTATATGTTTCTAGGAATGCATCCATTATTTCCAGTTTGTCACATTTATTGCCGTAGAGTTGCTCATAGTATGTTCTTATAATAGTTTGTATTTCTTTGGTGTTAGTTGTGATCTCTCCTCTTTCATTCATGATTTTATTTATTTGGGTCCTTTCTCTTTTCTTTTTGATAAGTCTGGCCAGGGGTTTATCAATTTTATTAATTCTTTCAAATAACCAGCTCCTACTTTCATTGATTTGTTCTATTGTTTTTTTTGGTTTCTATTTCATTGATTTCTGCTCTGATCTTTATGATTTCTCTTCTCCTGCTAGGCTTAGGGTTTCTTTCTTGTTCTTTCTCCAGCTCCTTTAGGTGTAGGGTTAGATTGTGTACCTGAGACCTTTCTTGTTTCTTGAGAAAGGCTTGTACCGCTATATATTTTCCTCTCAGGACTGCCTTTGTTGTGTCCCACAGATTTTGAACCGTTGTATTTTCATTATCATTTGTTTCCATGATTTTTTTCAATTCTTCTTTAATTTCCCGGTTGACCCATTCATTCTTTAGAAGGATACTGTTTAGTCTCCATGTATTTTGGTTCTTTTCCAACTTCCTTTTGTGGTTGAGTTCTAGCTTTAGAGCATTGTGGTCTGAAAATATGCAGGGAATGATCCCAATCTTTTGATACCGGTTGAGTCCTGATTTAGGACCGAGGATGTGATCTATTCTGGAGAATGTTCCATGTGCACTAGAGAAGAATGTGTATTCTGTTGCTTTGGGTTGAAATGTTCTGAATATATCTGTAATGTCCATCTGGTCCAGTGTGTCGTTTAAGGCCTTTATTTCCTTGCTGGCCTTTTGCTTGGATGATCTGTCCATTTCAGTGAGGGGAGTGTTAAAGTCCCCTACTATTATTGTATTATTGTTGATGTGTTTCTTTGATTTTGTTATTAATTGGTTTATATAGTTGGCTGCTCCCACGTTGGGGGCATAGATATTTAAAATTTTAGATCTTCTTGTTGGACAGACCCTTTGAGTATGATATAGTGTCCTTCCTCATCTCTTATTATAGTCTTTCGCTTAAAATCTAATTGATCTGATATAAGGATTGCCACTCCTGCTTTCTTCTGATGTCCATTAGCATGGTAAATTCTTTTCCACCCCCTCACTTTAAATCTGGAGGTGTCTTCGGGCTTAAAATGAGTTTTTTGGAGGCAACATATAGATGGGTTTTGTTTTTTTATCCATTCTGATACCCTGTGTCTTTTGACAGGGGCATTTAGCCCATTAACATTCAGGGTAACTATTGAGAGATATGAATTTAGTGCCATTGTTTTGCCTGTAAGGTGACTGTTACTGTATATGGTCTCTGTTCCTTTCTGATCTACCACTTGTAGGCTCTCTCTTTGCTTAGAGGACCCCTTCAAGATTTCCTGTAGAGCTGGTTTGGTGTTTGCAAATTCTTTCAGTTGTTGTTTGTCCTGAAAGCTTTTAATCTCTCCTTCTATTTTCAATGATAGCCTAGCTGGATATAGTATTCTGGGCTGCATGTTTTTCTCATTTAGTGCTCTTAAAATATCATGCCAGCTCTTTCTGGCCTGCCAGGTCTCTGTGGATAAGTCAGCTGACAATCTAATATTTTTACCATTGTATGTTACAGACTTCTTTTCCCGGCTGCTTTCAGGATTTTCTCTTTGTCACTGAGACTTGTAAATTTTACTATTAGGTGACGGGGTGTGGGCCTATTCTTATTGATTTTGAGGGGTGTTCTCTGAACCTCCTGAATTTTGATATTCGTTCCCTTTGCCATATTTGCGAAATTCTCCCCAATAATTCTCTCTAGTATTCCTTCTGCTCCCCTCTCTCTTTCTTCTTCTTCTGGAATCCCAATTATTCTAATGTTGTTTCGTCTTATGGTGTCACTTATCTCTCGAATTCTCCCCTCGTGGTCCAGTAGCTGTTTGTCCCTCTTTTGCTCAGCTTCTTTATTCTCTGTCATTTGGTCTTCTATATCACTAATTCTTTCTTCTGCCTCATTTATCCTAGCAGTGAGAGCCTCCATTTTTGATTGCACCTCATTAATAGCTTTTTTTTTTTCAACTTGGTTAGATTTTAGTTCTTTTATATCTCCAGAAAGGGCTTTTATATCTCTCAAGACGGTTTCTCTAATATCTTCCATGCCTTTTTCGAGCCCGGCTAGAACCTTGAGAATTGTCATTCTGAAGTCTAGATCTGACATATTACCAATGTCTGTATTGATTAGGTCCCTAGCCTTCGGTACTGCCTCTTGTTCTTTTTTTTGTGTTGAATTTTTCCGTCTTGTCATTTTGTCCAGAGAAGAGTATATGAGGGGGCAAGTAAAATACTAAAAGGGTGGCAACAACCCCAGGAAAATATGCTTTAACCAAATTAGAAGAGATCCCAAATCGTGAGGTGGGAGAAAGGGGATAAAAAGAGGTTCAAAAAGGAAGAAAGAAAAAAAAAGAAAAAAGAAAGAAAAAAAAAAGAAAAGAATTTAAAAAAAAGAAAACACCTAGGAAAAATATAAAAAAGAAAAAATATATGTATTTGATAAACTAGTAAAAAATCGTTAAAAAAGAAAAAGGTAACAGTTAAAAAAAAAAATTTACCCGAAGGCGAGAAAAAAAAAAAAAAAAACAAAAAATGAAAAAGAAAAAAATTAAATTAACCGCAAGACTAAAAAAAATCACAGGGCAAAAGCCATGAGTTCCGTGCTTTTCTTTCTCCTCCTCTAGAATTCTTCTGCTCTCCTTGGTATTGAAACCGCACTCTTTGGTAGGTGAACTTGGTCTCGGCTGTATTTCTTGTTGATCTTCTGGGGGAGGGGCCTGGTGTAGTGATTCTCAAGTGTCTTTGCCCCAGGCGGAATTGCACCGCCCTTACCCGGTGCCGGGGTGATTAATCCGCTTGGGTTTGCTTTCAGGAGATTTTGTTCCCTAAGCGCTTTCTGTAGAGTTCCGGAGGACGGGAATACAAATGGCGGCCTCCTGGTCTCCAGCCCGGAGGAGCCGAGAGCCCAGGGCCGCACTCCTCAGTGCACGCTCAGAGAACCGCGCCCAGTTACTCCCGTCTGCCTGACCTCTGGCCGCGCTCCGAGCTCACCGAGCCTGCGACCAGTTCAAGGTCACCCTGAGCTGCGAGCTTACTGTCGGCTCTGTCTCTGTAGCCGGCTTTCCCGTTCCAATACCCGCAAGCTCTGTGACACTCAGACACCCCCAATCCTTCTGTGACCCTGCGGGACCTGAGGCCACGCTGACCCCGTGTGGGCTTTGCCCCGGGTAGCCTCTGGAGCGATGTCCCTCAGCGGAACAGACTTTTAAAAGTCCTGATTTTGTGCGCGGTTGCTCCGCCACTTGCCGGGAGCCGGCCCCTCCCCCCGGGGTCTATCTTCCCATCGCTTTGGATTCACTTCTCCGCCGGTCCTACCTTTCAGCAAGTGGTTGTTTTCTGTTTCCAGAATTGCTGTTCTTCTTCTCTTCTATCTGCCGATGGATTTTCAGGTGTTTGCAATCTTTAGATAAGCTATCTAGCTGATCTCCGGCTAGCTGAAGTACTCTCGGCCTGCTACTTCTCCGCCATCTTGACTCCTCCCCCAACAACTTGTTTTTAACTAGGAAACGTCATCTAAGTGAGAGAACAACGTCAGAAATCTTGAGAATGGGGAGTCTGAACCTGGGCAAGATTCCAGGATTCAACTAATAGATATATTAGTTAGGAGCATTGGCTTTGGATTCAAGTAAACCTAGTTTAAAACCCTACCACTGAACTTGACTGGATTAAATGTGGTTGTTCAATTAATAATTGTCTCTTCATAGACAGTAAGAGTTGCTATTGCAGTGATGACTTCTGTTTTGCTTATATGATGATTAAGGACTAAGACAGTACTAAGAATACCATACCATGAGATACACTTATTGAAAAACTCTAAGAAAAAATACCAAATATTTGGTATCAAGATTGTTGAAATACCCAGGTTATATTCACATCACAGAAACTATAATATATAAAATGTAGAAACGTTTTACTAATCACCTTTTTACTAATATAACAGCCAAAATTTGAGGTGTTTGGTAGCAGAGATGAAATATATATTTCTAATTATTTTGAGGATTTTAGGTTTTTCCATTTTCCCTTAGTTCAAAACTATTGTGTTTGAGACCATTCTATTTACAATCCTCTTTTAAGACATCATATATCCAATTGACAGGAAATCTAAAACCAAAATTCCCTGGAACACTGCTGTAATTGACTTTTCAGAAAATCTTATCATGTAAAAGTTGCCATTTCTTGCATGAAGATTTATGGGAATGTATGTATCCAGACTTTTCACATCTTGCCATGTGTCCACAATTAAGGACAGTTATGCTTTTTCATTTTCTAATCTTTAAAATATGTATAATGCTTCCTTATTACATACAAGTTTATTATGAACTCTACTAAATTGTGGTGCCTGGAATCAGGAGATAGTCTTATTTCCAAACATCCTGATATTTTGTAATTGTACATTTTCCCTTTCTATCAAATTTCAGATAATTTTCAAACTATTTAGTGAGTTGAACAGTCAGTTTACCAGAAATGATGGATTTTTTTTCACCACATATTTGAGTTTGATTGAAGGAAGGACTAAATATATAAATATTTTAACACTTAATTGAAACCAAGTTTATTGCTTTGTTTGTTCTTTAGCAAATTTTATAACCTTCTGTCTCACAATAAAACATGTACATAAACTGCAGTTATCTCTCTATGTTCAGGCAGGCTGTTCAGGCTTACTCAATATTTATTTTGTCCACTGATTCATTTATGTCCCGGGTTTCCATTGAAGAAACATCAAAAATGCCCACAGTACCAAATGAGTTTGTCTGGAATGGAATTCCAGAATTTGGTTGATTTTGTTGGAAATGATTCATTTTTATTGATATTTATAAATAGAGCTATGAGGAATAAAAGTGAAAAACCACAAAAACAACTAATATTTAATGAATCTGAGGCAAGAAAAAACACAATGCTATATAAAACTCTATAAACACCCAATAGCAAACAACTAATGATTGCCATACTATTATTATTGTTACTATATATTTGTATACTGCTTGTTTCCAAAGAGAAATTGAGACAGTTTATAAAAACCAATATAACAGGGGTGTTTGGTGGCTCAGTTGGTTGAACATCTGACTCTTGATTTCAGTTCAGGTCATGATCTCAGGGTCATGAGATGGAGGCCTGGTTGGATTCAGTGCTGGGCATGGAACCTGCTTAAGATTCTCTCTCTCCCTCTATCAATAATAATAATAATAATAAAATTAAAATAAAAATAAAAAAAACTAGGGCGCCTGGGTGGCTCAGTGGGTTAAGCCACTGCCTTCTGCTCGGGTCGTGATCTCAGGGTCCTGGGATCCAGTCCCGCATGGGGTTCTCTGCTCAGCAGGGGGCCTGCTTCCCTTCTTCTCTCTCTGCCTCTCTGCGTACTTGTGATCTCTGTCTATCAAATAAATAAATAAAACCTTTAAAAAGTAAAAAAAAAAAAAAACTGATATAAGAATATGTGTACATATTTTGTTTAATTTAGTTTTTCCTCTTTTATACTTATTTGTGTTTGTGGACTTTGTATGGCTTGTAAGACACATCCAATTGATATTGGCAGCATAGTACCCAAATACATATATATAAATATATATATTTTTCATTTGTAATTTATTTTTCTACTTTTTGGTTATTAGGAAAATAAATTATTAAATTAAAATTGTAACAAATATAATTCTGAATCATCTTATTTCCTGCAGTGTTCCTGTGTCAAATTCAAAAGATTCAATAATGGGGTTCCCTTTTTTTTTTTTAATAGAGAATGGATAATTTTAAAAACTATGAATTTATTCTTAACAACACCTAGATGTTGTCAGGAATTACTTTTTTTTTGTCTGCATTTGATTTTTTTAATTTAATTTAATTTAATTTATTTTCAGTGTTCCAAAATTCATTGTTTATGCACTACACCCAGTGCTCCATGCAATACATGACCTCTATAATACCCAACACCAGGCTCACACAACAACCCCCCCCAAAACAGTTTGTTTCTCACAGTCCATAGTCTCTCATGGTTTGTCTCCCCCTCCCATTTCCCACAACTCACTTCTCCTCTCCATCTCCCAATGTCCTCTGTGTTATTCCTTATGCTCCACGAGTAAGTGAAACCACATGATAATTAACTCTCTCTGCTTGATTTATATCACTCAGCATAATCTCTTCCAGTCCCATCCAAGTTGATATAAAAATTGGGTATTCATCCTTTCTGATGGAGGCATAATACTCCATTGTATATATGGACAATATATTCCCTATCTATTCCTTCATTGAAGAGCATTTTGGTTCTTTCCACAGTTTGGCAACTGTGGCCATTGCTGCTATGAAAATTGGGGTACAGGTGGCCCTTCTTTTCACTACATCTGTATTTTTGGGGTAAATACCCAGTAGTGCAATTGCAGTATCATAGGGAAGCTCTATTTTTAATTTCTTAAGAAATCTCCACACTGTTTTCCAAAGTGGCTACACCAGCTTGCATTCCCACCAACAGTGTAAGAGGGTTGCCTTTCTTCACATCCTCTCCAACACTTGTTTACTGTCTTGTTACTTTTGGTCATTCTGACTGGTTTAAGGTGGTATCTCAATGTGGTTTTGATTTGAATCTCCCTGATGGCTAATGGTGCTGAACATTTTTCCATGTGTCTGTTAGCCATTTGTATGTCTCTTTGGAGAAGTGTCTGTTCATGTCTTCTGCCCACTTTTTGACATGATCTGTTTTGTGCATGTTGAGTTTGAGGAGTTCTTTATAGATCTTGGATATCAGCCCTTTGTCTGTAATGTCATTTGCAAATATCTTCTCCCATTCTGTGGGTTGATTTTTTTGTTTTGTTGACTATTTCCTTTGCTGTGAAGAAGGTTTTTATTTTAATGAAGTCCCAAAGTTTAATTTAGCTTTTTTTTCCTTTGCCTTTGGAGACATATCTTGAAAGAAGTTGCTGTGGCCAGTGTAGAAGAGTTTACTGCCTATGTTCTCTTCTAGGATTTTGATAGATTCCTGCCTCACATTGAGGTCTTTTATCTATTTCAAGTTTATCTTTGTGTATGATCTAAGAGAATGGTCGAGTTTCATTGTTCTATACATACCTGTCCAATTTTCCCAGCACCATTTAGTGAAGAGAATGTCTTTTATCCATTGTGTATTATTTTTCCTGATTTGTTGAAGATTAGTTGACCATAGAGTTGTGGGTCCATATCTGGGCTCTCTACTCTGTTCCACTGGTCTATGTGTCTGTTTTTGTAACACTACCATGTTGTCTTGGTGATCACAGATTATAGTAAAGCTTGAAATTAGACAATGTGATGCCCCTAGGTTTGTTTTTCTTTTTCAACATTTCCTTAACAGTTTGGGGTCTCTTCTGGTTCCGTACAAGTTTTAGGGTTGTTTGTTCCAGCTCTTTGAAAAATGCCGGTGGAATTTTGATCAGCATGGCATTGAAAGTATAAATTGCTCTTGGCAATATAGACATTTTAACAATGTTTATTCATCCAATCCATGAGCAAGGAATGCTTTTCCATCTTTTTGTGTCTTCTTCAATTTCTTTCATGAGTATTCGGTAGTTTCTTGTGTACAGATCCCTTTCTCTTTGGTTAGGTTTATTCCCAGGTATCTTACGGTTCTTGGTGCTATAGTAAATGGAATCGATTCTCTAATTTCCCTTTCTATATTTTTATTGTGAGTGTAAAATAAAGTAGTTGATTTCTGCACATTGATTTGTATCCTGCCACATTACTGAAATGCTGTATGAGTTCTAGTAGTTTGGGGATGGAGTCTTTTGGGTTTTCCATAGAAAGTATTATGTCATATGCGAAGAGAGAGAGTTTGACTTCTTCGTTGACAATTTGAATACCTTTAATTCTTTTTGTTGTCTGTTTGATGTTGCTAAAGACTATTTGTCAACCAATAGTGAAAAATGTTTTTAAACATAAATCTTGAAGAAAGCTTTTATCCATAATGATAATTTTCCCTTTATATCTGTACAGATCACAGGATAATTTCACAATTTTTTAAATTTAAACTTAACAGCACCTTATCTTGTAGAAAAGATAGTTTTGGATTCCACATTACAAAAATGAAAAAATGATAATCTAAAACAGATGATTCACCAATCACAAATAAAACAGAGTTCCATGCCCCATGGCTCAAAAAAACAATGCCCTTTCAGCTGTAATTGCCTGTGTTTGGTGTAGTGTTTTTATTTTTAATATGCCCCTGAGGATAAATGGAAAATTTAATTAAAAATCTTAAAATTTTCTAGAGCTGTCAGGTGGCAATTATAATTTTACTATCTATTTCCAAGGCTTTTTTTTTCTCAAAATGATAAGCTTCAGTAGAATTTAGAAGTTTATAAAATTCTAGCCTCCAAACTTTGACATTAATTCAATCCATCAAAAACTATATAGTGTCTAATATATGGGAACATGTTGCTAGGCTCTGTAAGAAAGATAATTTTTTTAATCAAAGAATTTATTTCTTGCCTCTAAGAAAACTATTTTCTTGAAGAGAAAATTTAATTTTAATAAGACAATAACTAAAGAACACTTACAATCTTGACATTACCAGTCATATATATATTTATGCATAAATATATATATCACAAAGAAGAATCAAAATCAGTCCTTGCTTTCAAAAAGGCTCAAAGAAAATTAAGAGAGAAAATGATTTGAAAAAGCAAAAACTTAATGAAATTTTAAGGTAATTTAATTAAAAATGTAAATCCCTAAAAGGTTTGAGAAATATTTTATAAGTAAACTCATCAAGACATGGTGACTAAATGTAATAAAACATAAAGATAGGATAAATATGTCAAGTTGAAAAATTATTTCACATCTCCTCTTCAATCAATTAGACATTCTGCTGCTCCCCCTTCAAAATAGATTACAAATTATATCATTTCTTAATTATCTCCATGGATACCAGCCATCCAAGTACCACAATCTTTCTACTGAGATATTCCAAAAGGCACAAAATACTTTCCCATTATTTATTTTGACTCTCAACATGGCTTCCAGAATGATCTTCTAAAATCTTCTAAATCTTTATCAGTGACTGTCATTTCTTTCCTTTGAAATTCTCAAGGACTTACCATTTCCTGAGAGTAATAGATAGATAAATAAATAAATAAATAAATAAATAAATAAATAATTGTGATAGCCTGAAAAGCTGTGTTCCTTCTTAGAACTCTGGTCTCGTCTCCTATAATAATCTCTTTGGCTATACTACCCTCCCTATTGTTTTTGGAACATAACAGGTATTCACATGTTGTTCCCCCTACTTGGTATATTCTTGTCCCATATACCCAAACTTTTTCTGCATAAATATTGGCTTCTCAATGAAGCTATCCTAGCAATACTAAAAGCCTCTTTCACTGTTCTGATGACCTTTTCTGTTTTCGTTTTCCCATAACATCACTTATGCTATTATTAAAGACCACAGAATCACTTAAATGTTATGCTTACTTTATTTTTTTTAAGATTTTATTTATTTATTTGACAGACAGATCACAAGTAAGCAGAGAGGCAGGCAGAGAGAGAGGAGGAAGCAGGCTCCCCTCCGAGCAGAGAGCCTGATGTGGGGCTCGATCCCGTGACACTAGGATCAGGACCTGAGCTGAAGGCAGAGGCTTTAACTCACTGAGTCACCCAGGTGCCCCTGTTATGCTTACTTTAATTGTTGACATCTACTCATTAGAAGTTAAGTCTGTTCAGGGCAGAGCTTTTCATCACTCATTTTATTCTCCCTCATGCCTAAAACAGTGTCTGGTATATATTAAACACCCAATGAATCTAATGCATGAATGAAGAGGTTGCTGAAAGCATATACAAAATGGACTATTCTCACTACAATATATATGTTTTTTCCCTGTAGATTTATTTTACATGGTACCTAACATTATGGCCAGTTTGGTCAAAAATTTGCATTTAAATTTTATCATCTAAATGTTTATGAAAACATTACCTGGATAGTTTGACACATCTTCTTATCATATAACAAGTATTTTATTAACATACTGTCATAAATTAGAGATAAATTAGAGTAGCCAGCCATAGTGAAAATGATACTACCAGGAAAAAAGATAAGAAAGATAATGCTAAAGTATGATAATTTATACAATCTAAAAATCTGGAGAGTTCTAGAATAAACACACACTCACACACACACACACACACACACACACACACACACACATATTCAATGGCACACACTCCAAAAGAAATTGATTGTGTGAATATAAAATAATAAGGCCTTAAAATCAGGTAGAAATAAAACTGATGACTTCAAAAGCTTGAGTGTCAAAAATATTTGAACCAAGTGAAATAATGGAGCCTTTGCAAAATAAATACTTTAAATGTTTGCATATTACTTATATTATCTACTGAAGAGACTTCACCAAAAAGTATTTACTACCAACATGAAATCCATAAAAGCATCCATCACACAGTCAGCTTTATCTAAATGAAGCACAGGAAAATACTGATACATTTCTAGAAATGATAATTAAGTATGTAATGCACATCACCAAGTACATGAACTCATTTTGAGTTCACAGTGGTAGTTCTAAAGTTAGTAGCTCAAGCTCTATTAAATTACATACAAATCACTAAAACCAGAAGTAGTCAAGACAAGCTTGAAGGGACAAAATATTACACTTATTAAAATGATCCATAACAAGTTGAATCAAATAGCTTTCTCTACTGAGATATTAATGTGTTGTTTGAATTGTTTATATATACAACTAAAACTTCACATTTTATAGTGTGTTCTCATTATGGTATATCATACAGGTAAATATATGTATTTGTTTAATTAAAATGGTATTCAGAGAACATTTTTAGGCATGACGAAAATTTAAAAGTTGAATAAAGGATGAGCAGTTATCATTAAGGAACTTATAATTCATCAAAATTTGGAATATATATATGGAAAAATAAAATGTTGCAAATCAGAGTTCTATAACTTTAAGACAACCTAGAGATAATGTATACTAAATATGCCATTTTTAATACTAAATACACTCTGATAAACATTTTATATACATTATCTCATATGATCCTAGTTACAAAGCCAAATACAAGTCTATTATTATCCCCATTGCATAAATGAGACTATCAGCGTTAGAGAGCATAATAAAACAAGCCAGTGATAGTGTGCGTTAGAAGGACATGAATTTCAATCTGGTAGTCTGATTACTATGTTGCCATGAACTAAAATATTTCTTCCAAAAACATGCACGTTCAGAAATATTTTTAAGGCGGAAAAGAACTGTATTTTTTTTTTTTTTGGAAGGCAAATGAGAAATGCCTCTATCTTCAAGTCTTAGAAAATGATGGATTTAGATGAAAAGACAAAGCATCTGAGCATTCAGAAAGAGTGATTAATTCACATCAGAATCTTTCTAAGAGAACACCTATAATTTAGTAATATCAAAGCTACTTCTGGAGTTTCAAGACTAGAGAAATTCACAATAATTGAATTCTATTTGGAGGTGTTATACCAGGAAATCCACCTCTTGTAACTAATATGATAAAACAAAAAACGATCAGTACTAATGGGCAGATAGTGAAATTTTAGGCAGAAACTTTCTTAACTTAACCTAAAAGGCTTAAGTTATTGAAATATTGCATACTCTTTGAATACATTTTTCAACGTTTAGACAATTTCACAATCAAGTGTTGTTTAGAAATCTTGATTTTTAATTTACATGTGAAAAATTTCATTTTTTCTCTTTATATTTTTTGACACTATCTTATGATATTTTGTGAAATTTCTTTTCCTATGGACCATTTTTTTTTTCTTTTTCTTTTTACTTAATTTCTTGTAAGAGCAGTTTAATTGGAAAAATCAAGTGTTTAGTGGCTCTACTAACTGATGGATAACTTTGAGGCATTTAGCCTGTGGCAGATAAAGCAAACTCATTTTCTATACTATGTAGCCATATGGTCAAGTGAATTGAGGATATACATCATAAAGTGAAATAATCTTTGTCTAACTTTTAGCAAATCTCTAGAGACCATTACCTTTAGTTAAAAGTAACTAAAGGCCATAATCCTCTAGGTAAAGTAAATTGTTAATATAAACTTTTAGGATGTTGGAGAAAAATGCAATTCTGTGAGCAAAGTATAGTACTGCACTATCTGCATAAAACGTTTGTGGTTTATCTCAGATAAATTATGCTGTCAAAGGAGAATTATACTAAAATAATTCCTTATATAAAGCACTAGACACTGAAAAAATGCTCATTTGTATTTAACAGTAAAAAGTAGAAGGAATGACATCATTGGATGCAGAAAAGAAGCAATAAAATATTCTCAGGTTTTCCATTTACATAAATTATATAATAGAATGTATCCTGTATGGTGATGGCTGTGCATTCAGCTGTAAGTAAGTTAACTGTTATTACTACAGCAAAATTGTGCCATTTGTAGTTATAAAATGTGAGATAAAAATGACGAGGATGTAAAATATCAAGTATTACTAGGAGAGCAATTTATTATTTATCCATGAAAGGACTTGAAATAGCAGAGCAGTAAGATAAGATGGAGGTTAAGATTGATTTTGTGAGGAATCAGGAAATCAAATGGAACTTATATAAACACAAAAATGGTTAGTAAAATAAATAAATAAGTGAATTATGGAGAAGAGCTTGGATATAAACCAGTGTTTGCAAAATCTTTGTCAGTTTAGGGTTTCTATATGTAATGAAACTTTTATGATGGTATCCACATTACAAAAGAAGACATGATCTGGCTTGATGTTTGTACCCACATAAGTTTAAACATAGATGTAGTGATGTTCTACAAATAATAAAATTCCACAAAGCACATTGAATAAGCTATATGTCTGAGATATATGTGACAGTTGCAAGTGCAACAAACTTATGTTAACAATATTTGTAAAAATAAGAATGAGAGAATTCACACTGATTATTTTTCCAGAGGTAATTTATCCATAAATATTTTTTATCCATGATACACTTATGTATATTAGATTCTAGTAGGTTTTTACCCTAGTTGAGGATATATGGATATTTAAAATGTCATTTCTGAGAACACCAAATTAGAAGAATACCATAATACAATAGATAAAGTTGAGAGAAGTTTTGCAAATTTGCATGTGCAAATATTTATTAAAGAAGAAAAACTAATTTTGTTTTTTTAGCTATACTATTAATAGTTAATTATTATGATATAATTTATGATTATGATTTATGATTATGATATAATAGTTTCCATATAAATTTATGCTCAGAAAGTTTGCGATAAAAGCACTTCCTAATCTGGAGAGCACTGGAAAATAAACCTCTACAATAAGAAAATACCCTGAATTACTTGGAAGATAAGTAGGGTAATTGGATTCACGGGTGAGAGAAAATAAAAGGATATTTCAATCCAATGTTAGCAAAAAGAAGATAGTTGTTTCAAGTTCTTTAACAAATCTAATGATACAGATACTAAATAAACTGTGTTCAAATTATACAATGTCACATTATGTAATAACAATTTTTTATTTTATTTTTTTAATTTTATTTTAAATATAGTTAAAATAGTCAAACAAAAGGATAATTAGATAAAGGTATATTTGTCAAAATGTTGTTAGAATATCACTCTAAATATTTCAGAAGATTTTAATGTATAAAATTAGATGCAAAAGTTTTAGAAAGATGTAAGTGAGAAAAGTGAAGAAAATTTTCTCAATGATGAGAAATTGCAGGGAACACTATGCTTTTTGAAGTAAAGAAAAGTAATGAGAATATTGCCCAGAACCAACATCCTTGCCATTCAGGTTTCTAGGGCATCTGTGAGTTTTGTGACTGTTAGAATAAACATTGTTAAAGTTTTGCAGAAGCCAGAAGTCTATAATCCCATTATGATCATTAGGCTTTTCAGTCTCAGATTACCAAAATATTTTACTGTTATGGGTACTGCAGAAGTCAGTCTACGGACTCTGCTACTGAGATTAATGTGTTCACTCTCTGAACCAACTCCATGGGAACTATGCTGCTGGCTGAGGCTGCTGGGAGGTCCTTCAGCTGTTCTTACTGGCATCACACTTCCTAAGGAAGAAGTTGCCATTTTTGTTACTGGACACTGCAACAGACCAGAAAGGAAGAACAATTCTTTCTTCCATCCTTTCACTTAAGATATTCATTTATTGCCTCTGATTGGCTAGCAAGGAAGTATGAGGAATGTAATTTTCAGGTTTCTACACACTGGTGATACTGAGGTGAGCATGTAAAGGCAGATATGGAGATGAGACCCAAAGACAATGAACAAAATACAGTGTCTCAATTACATATGGGAGATTTGAAAAATAAAGACAAATATGTTATGGAATCCAAGTGGACTGAAATGTTGACATCTCTAATAGACTAGGCACAGTGGCTGGTAGAGATGGAAATTACCTGGTACAGGGTGACAAAAATAATAGAGCTGTAAATAAAGATTCAGAACAGTAAAGAATCAGTAACCTGAGAGTCTCAAGTTATTAACTATGAATTCTAGAGAAAATCAATTTGAAGAATAAAAAGCAAAACAGAATAGAAATCAGACCTATAGGATGAAGAAAAAATCCCAATGAAGTTAAGTCACAAAAAGATTGTGATGAACATACTGGGAGAAACAGAGATCATGTGAGTCAAGCAAAGGTTTGTCAATTGTCTAGATTATTAGATTTGAGGGCCAGAGAAAGTCTTCAACTTGAGATCCTGAAATTACTTATACAAGTAGCTCTGTTAATGCTCTGCAAAATGGTAGTTTTCATCTTATTACTTAATTTCTGGCACTCCTTTATATTCTGAGAAAATATTTCATAGTTTATATAACCTACTTATCTCCACATATGGAGATAATATCATAAGAATTATAAAGGATAAAAAAAAGGAAAAATAAATCAAAACAAAATTAATTGCAGTCCCTAAGTAGCAGTTCAGTGATGACAATGGTAGAAGACTTAAAGATATATTAGATAATACAGATATATTGTATTATGTATATCCTACTTGCTACTCCATAGTTCTACCCCATCCTCCCACATCATGTATATTGCCTCAGAGGAATACCTCTCATGAGATATATTATAAGATTCTTTCTCTTATGACTTTTGCTGTAAATTGTCAATCAATGCAAGGCACCAGCAGGAGTCAGGAGAGGGAGAAAAGGAGATAAGATGTTTATTTTTCTTGTTTCCATTTCTGTTAATTTGTCACATTTTATTGCATCTCTGTACAAAAAAGCACAGCCTTCTTCAAACTAACATCCTCTCGAGGTTTTAGTAACTGTTATCTTCCTTATCATTTATGTCTATGGTGGTATTGATGCCTTAAATTTATAATTCCTGGATTACTCTGCCATTCCTATCTTCCTCCTAAGACCCTATCCAAAATTTTTATTAATTTATTTTAATTCCAATATAGTTAATATATATTAGTTTCAAGTGTACAGTGTGGTGATTCAACAATTCTATACATTACTCATTCTCATCATGATTGTGTACTCTTCAGTCTCCTTCACCCTTCTGTATGTTTGGTTTGTTTGTCTTTCCTTATTTTTTTTTCCCCTTTGCTTGTTTGTTTTGTTCCTTAAGTTCCACATATGAGTGAAATCAGATGGTATTTGTCTTTCTCTGACTGACTTATTTTGCTTAATATTATATTCTTTAGATCCATTCATGTTATTGTAAATGGCAAGATTTCATTCTTTTTAATGGCTGAATAATACTCTATTATATATATCTATGTGGGTATAGATAAATAAATTATATATATATCATCTGTATATATCTACATCTATATATAGATATATCTACATAGTTATATATTTTTGTGTGATTTTATAATATTCTTTGTAATATAGAACACTTGATCAATACAAATGAATTTTACTGAATTATTCATTAACTAGATTGACTTATGGAAACATGAGTGCATAGTTATTGAGAAGCTACACATTTTATTTTATCTAATTTTCTTCAAAGTTTATTTAAGTTCCAGTTAGTTAACATACAGTGCAATATTCGTTTCAAGTGTAGAATTTAGTGATTCATCATTTATATATAACACCTAGCGCTCATCACAAATTTCCCTTTAATACCCATCATGTTTGGAATGTATCTCCCTACACTCCTCCCCTCCAATGACATTCAGTTTGTTTCTTTCTATAGTAAAAAGTCCATTTCCTGGTTTGCCTCTCTTTTTTCCCTTATGTTCCTCTGTTTTGTTTCTTAAACTCCATGTATCAATGAAATCATACACTATGACTTGTTTTGCTTACCATAACGTCCTCTAGCTCTATCTATGTCATTGCATATGGCAAGATTTTATTCTTTTCTATGGTTAAATAATATTCCATTATATATAATATTCCATTATGTAAATATATGTATATGAAATACAGTTAATTTTATATCAATTAAGCTGGAGCCCACAGTGTGTGTGTGTCAGAGAGAGACAGAGGGAGGCAGAAAGAAAGGGAGAAAGGGAGTGAGAAAGGAAGAAAGAAGGAGAGTGAGAGAGAAAGACAAATTCCAGATGGCGAACAGACACATGAAAAAGTGCTCCATATCACTCGGCATCAGGGAAATACAAATCAAAACCACAATGAGATATCACCTCACACCAGTCAGAATGGCTAAAATCAACAAATCAGGAAATGACAGATGCTGGCGAGGATGCGGAGAAAGGGGAACCCTCCTACACTGTTGGTGGGAATGCAAGCTGGTGCAGCCACTCTGGAAAACAGCATGGAGGTTCCTCAAAATGTTGAAAATAGAACTGCCCTATGACCCAGCAATTGCACTATTGGGTATTTACCCTAAAGATACAAATGTAGTGATCCAAAGGGGCACATGCACCCGAATGTTTATAGCAGCAATGTCCACAATAGCCAAACTATGGAAAGAACCTAGATGTCCATCAACAGATGAATGGATCAAGAAGATGTGGTATATATACACAATGGAATACTATGCAGCCATCAAAAGAAATGAAATCTTGCCATTTGCAACAACATGGATGGAACTAGAGCGTATCATGCTTAGCGAAATAAGTCAAGCAGAGAAAGACAACTATCATATGATCTCCCTGATATGAGGAAGTGGTGATACAACATGGAGGCTTAAGTGGGTAGAAGAAGAATAAATGAAACAAGATGGGATTGGGAGGGAGACAAACCATAAGTGACTCTTAATCTCACGAAACAAACTGAGGGTTGCCGGGGGGAGGGGGTTTGGGAGAAGGGGGTGGGATTATGGACATTGGGGAGGGTATGTGATTTGGTGAGTGCTGTGAAGTGTGTAAACCTGGTGATTCACAGACCTGTACCCCTGGGGATAAAAATATATGTTTATAAAAAATAAAAAAATAAATAAAAAAAAAAAAAAGAGAAAGACAAATTGTATTCAATTTCTCACTTTATTTGCTCATTCTTATTCATCCTGTACCAATTTATTTGATGTGCTGGATATATAGCCTGTCTCTATATAGCCATGTCTTCCAGAATCACATTGAACTTAATTTATTTTCAAATTTTCATTTTACATAATGTTGTCATAAACTTTAATGTGCAAGAGCAGTGATATTTCAAGAAGAGTTTTAAACAACAAAGTTCTCTACTCAATCTCAATTTATAGTAGTACAGTATCCTATGTTTTTCACTCCCTGCAGACAGATTTGTCATTGGCTCATGGTTGGAATGAAACATGGCTATGTCAATGCCTTTGGTTTGAAAGCCACTCTGATGTGTCACAGAGACAGGAAAAAGAAAACTCACTTTTGATCAGGATCTCATTATATGATTTTTAGGTTTATATTTAAATTCCAGGTTTTACATATAGTACAGTGTTAGTTTCAAGTGTATAATTTAGCTAATTCAGTGCTTACATCTAACACCTGGTGCTCATCACAAGTACATTCCTTAAACTTACGTTTCACCTAACCTTAACCCCTATTAGTTTTATTTCTTGAATTTCACATATGAGTGAAATTATATGGTATTTGTCTTTCACTAACTGACTTATTTTACTTAGCAAAATACTCCAGGTCTAACTGTAGCATTGTAAAACACAAGATTTCATTCTTTTTTTGGCTGATTCCATTATATCTTCCATATCCATGCTTCAGCTGATGGACATTTAGGTTGATTTCATAATTTGGCTATTGTAGATGATGCTGCTATAAACATCAAGGTGCATGTATCCATTGAACTAGTATTTTTCCTTTCTTTGTGTTATATAATTTTTAAAAGATATTTGAATATTTGATAGCATGAATTGATGTATAATCACTCTTTGTGTTTATTAAAGGATATATTATTAATGCTGTCAACTCATTTGAATGCATAAAAACGTTTTATAGAAGATTATTTAAACATTTGCTTTATGAATTTGTACTTTTTAACATTCTGTTATGGAAAATGTTTATCTTATAAAAAGGCGGAAGAATAGGTGAATGAATGTCCATATTCATACCACAAAAATACAGTAATCTTCAAATCCAGCCATTCTTTTTCCATTGTATCACTATCCACTCTTCCTGGCCTATATTATTTTGAAACAGATTCAGCACTTCATATTATTTCATATGTAAACATCTCAGTAATCAATCTCTAAAAATAGTTTCTTCCTAAAATGTTAGCCATAATATCATTATCATACATAAAATCTCATATTATATATATATACAATCCTCATATTTTCTTATCAGATAAATTATATATATTTTGAAAATGTAATTGAATTGTGATTCAAATTGTTTAAATATATCTTAAATCAAATTCTTTTCTTTTTTTACAGACCACTAATATAATTCATTATTTATGCTTTACATACAAACCCTGAATGTCCAGGCATCAACAGAGTTGCTAGATTAAAAACAAGGTCATGTACAATGTCTTAACAAATGATACACCATACAATTAGAATAATAAAAGAGCAGTTCTTCTGTTTTCCATCAAATTCTTTTTTTTTTTTTTAAGATTTTCTTTATTTATAGGACAGAGAGGGGGGAAGCAGCAGGCAAAGGGAAAGGGAGAATCAGGCTCCCCACTGAACAGAGAGCCCAAAGTGGGGCTCAATCCCAGGACTGTAGGATCATGACCTGAGCTGAAGGCAGCTGTTTAAGGATGGAGCCATCTAGGTGTGCCTAAATATATCTTAAGTCTTTTTAATATATATAATATTATATATATATATATATATATATATATATATATATATATAATTTATTTTTCTGACAAAGAGAGATAGCACAAGCAGGGGGAGCAGCAGAGGGAAAGGGAAAAGTAGGATTCTGTTGAACAGAGAGGCCAACACAGGGCTCGATCCCACGACCCTGAGATCATGAGGTGAGCCGAAGGCAGACACTTAGTGGGCTAAGCAACCCCTGTGCCCTGTAATTTATTTGGTGGTAAAATTTGGTCAGTTTCCCATAAGTACAACTTCCTTCTTTAGAGGACAAAATGAAAATGGTTTGGCAGGTTTATATTCTACCCATCCTGTAATCCATCCATTTATTCATTCAATATTAATATGTGTATCTATCTACTTCTCATATATTATCTACTTTCATCTATATATTAGTGTATATTAGTTAATATTTAAGTGTGGATACAGAGAAAATAATGAGTAAAAACAATGGCATATCATGCTTTGGTGACATTATGAGGTTTATGTTTGTGGAAACAAAGCAATTATTCCTAGGCTTTTCCCAATTATTCCAACCAAGAAAGATTCTGTCTTTGGTTACTTGATATTTTTATTTCTTGAATGCTAAGTTACCTTTGACAATTTTTTGAACGATATCTGATACAGAAACTGGAAGAAATAACAATTGTGAAAAGGAAGTGTCTAAAGTCTAAGAATGGAAACAATTAAGTCTTAGTGATGATTATAGATTCTAGAGTAAATTGGAAAATATTAAATGTTGTAGGAAGCCAATATGTAGTGGTGAATCGGAAAACAAATAAATATTGCTTTCAGTGAGTTTGTTTAGTGGTAACAAGAAATTAATAGTCTATAAGAATGTTTCCTGAATAGATAATATTATTCAAAATTCTAGTACAGGGGTGCCTGTGTGGCTCAGTCATTAAATGTCTGCCTTCAGCTCAGGTCCTTACCTCAGGGTCCTGGGATGGAGCCCTGGCTTCTCCCTCTCTCCCTCTCCCTGTTTTCCTTCTCTTGCTGTGTCTTTCTCTGTCAAATAAACAAAATCTTTTTAAAAAATTCTAGTATAAGAGGAATCACTTCTACACAATGACAAGAATTAAATATGAATTTGAGGGTTATAGTGGGAAGAAGTTGGTAGATGACAGAACGTAGGAAAGTGAAAGATGTGAGCTTCTATGCTAAATGAATTTTAATTGTCCATAGGGAAGTGCCATGTTCCATAATGATGCACAAGCCAAAGATATAAAGGAATACTGTAAAGTTATGGGCACCCAGATACGGAAATTGAAAAAAAAGATGTTGAGGAAACATAATCATATGTTTTTATGCACAAAATGAAATGAGGTAGAAGGTGGATAGTAAATGATGAGAGCCCAAAACAAAACAAAGAAAAGCAAAACAAAACAAAACAAAAAAAGCTTTGTAAGAAAATGTAGAGAAATAGAACAGGAATGGAAATATAAGAAAATTCTGACCCTGCCTCTTTGCTTCTAAGAGAAATCAAGTATCAAAATATAAATGGATTTGACTTAAAATAGAGTTTCAGAAGGACTCATGTCTTCATATTACAGACAGGATTCAATTAAGATAAACAGTTACAAAGAGCATGGAGTTAAAGAAGTTGGAATTAAATTTATAATTGAAGACTCTTAAATCCAGCCCTCTCCTTATTCCAGCCATCTTAATTCTCATGATGAGCCATAGCTGTGATAATTTCATTAGAGCAGTTTTCTTTTCTTTTTTTTTTTTTTAATTTTATTTATTTGACAGAAAGAGAGAGCTCACAAATAGGTAGAGAGGCAGGCAGAGGGTGGGGGGGAAGCAGGCTCTCCACTGAGCAGAGCCCAACATGGGGCTCCATCCCAGGACCCTGAGACCACGGCCCGAGCTGAAAGCAGAGGTTTAACCCATTGAGCCACCAGGTGCCTTGAGTTTTCTACTTTCATTGCAATTTGTAGTAATCTGCTGATGTTTGGTTCTCATTCCCAGATTCCTCCTTTAATTTGTCTGTAGAATAGCCAGGATTTGAGAACCATTGATCACCATGTGAGTTCCTAGTGACCAATCCAATCTTTTTTTTTTTTTTTTTTTTTTTTTTTAATGAATAATGTATTATTTGCTTCAGGTGTACAGGACTTAAATCATCAGTCTTACACAATTCACAGCATTCACCATAGCACATATCCTACCTAATGTCCATATCCCAGCCACCCTATCTCTACTCCCCATCCTTCCAGCAACCCTCAGTTTGTTTCCTGAAATTAAGAGTCTGTTCTTGTTTATCTCCCTCTTGATCCGATCTTGTTTCATTTTTTTCCCTCCATACCCCCATGAATCCCCACACTGTCTCTCAAATTCCTCACATCAGAGAGATCATATGATAACCGTCTTTCTCTGATTGACATATTTTGCTCAGCATAATACCTTCTAGTTCCATCCACATCATTGCAAATGGCAATATTTAGGTTTTTTTGATAGCTGCATAGCATTCTATCATAAAGATAGATAAATATAGATATACATATCTATATCTATCTTCTTTATCCATTCATCTGTTGATAGACATCTAGTTTCCTCCCATACTTTGACTATTCTGGACATTGTGGCTATAAACATTCCATTTGTGTGCATATGCCCCTTTGGATCACTACATTTGTACCTTTAGGGTAAATACCCAGTACTGTGATTGCTGCATCATAAGGTACCTCTACTGTTAACTTTTTGAGGAACCTCCGTACTGTTTTCCATAGTGGCTTCACCAGCTTCCATTTCCCCAGTTGTGTTCCCCTTTCTCTGCATCCTCACCAACATCTGTCATTTCCTGACTTGTTAATTTTAGCCATTCTGACTGGTGTGAGGTGGTATCTCATTGTGGTCTTGATTTGTATTTCCCTGATGCTGAGTGATGTGGAGCACTTTTTCATGTGTGTTTTGGCCATTTGGATGTCTTCTTTGCAGAAGTGTCTGCTCATGTCTTCTGCCCATTTCTTGACTGGATTATTTGTTCTTTGGGTGTTCAGTTTGATAAGTTCTTCATAGATTTTGGATACTAGCCCTTTATCTGATATGTAATTTGTGAATATATTCTCCCATTCTGACAGTTGTCTTTTGGTTTTGTTGACCGTTTCCTTTGCTGTGCAAACGCTTTGATCTTGATGAAGTCCCAATAGTTCATTTTTGTCCTTGCTTCCCTTGCCTTTGGCGATGTTTCTTGGAAGAAGTTGCTGTGAATGTGTGCTTTTCAAGGGTTTTGATGGATTCCCATCTCACAGTGAGTTCTTTCATCCATTTCTGAGTTTATTTTTGTGTGCCATGTAAGGAAATGGTCTAGTTTCATTCTTTGGCATGTAGCTGATACATTCTTAAGATCTACATCCACAAGACCTATCATTTCCCTGGAATACAGAAATCTTTAAATATATATGCATGCATTCTTGAAATAATTATACAAATCTAACCTAAGTGAAACCCCAGAGCTAGTGTGAACTCAGAAAGCAATGGTTACTATGATTAATGAGATTGTCACTTTCTCCTTTTGGATTATACTGGGTTGATTTAACAGACTTTTTCATTCTGTCAATATATACCTTTGAAATATTGTAGTGAGAAATGTGTTATAGTAGTTTCTGCCTAAAGCTAAAAGATTGGTACCAGCTCCTCAGCTTTTGAAATTTTGAAAGATGTACAGTGACTGGTACAGAGGTTGGCAGAAAAAAAAAATAATAATAATAAATTTTTAAACATAGAACTTTAACCCAGGATTTATAACATCCTATTACAAATGTTCCTTATTTGATGTAATTATATCCAAATTTCACAAAGTATGAAAATTATGTTTGTACAAAATCTATAGTCTAAAGAGATTTAGAAAAAAAATGATAATTGACTTTTTTTTTTAATCACTAAGAATATGTATTTTAGGGTTAAAGGTAAATTTAAATTCACCTTCTATTTTCCAGGTAAAAAAGTTTTATTATATCTGAATCTTTGTTCCTGGCTTATAAAATGACAATATGTATACATCGTTCATTTGACTGCTTTGAAAAACAAATAATACATGTGAAATAAATTAGTATTGTGCTAAGTAATTTTTAAATCCTAAATATTAATATGTATGCAAAATTTAAGACCATGTCTAAGCTCTAAGATCAAGTAACAGGATTATAGGAATGTTTCACAAAGGTTACTTATTAACTCAAAAAATATTATGAAATATTTACACAAGATGCCCCATTTTATGAAGCTACGCTGTAGTTAAAAAGACAAAAAATAACCATGAAATCATTCAAACATGTATAATTATATATTAAAGGAAGATAACAATGTAAGCAAATGAAAATTATTTTTTAAGATTTTATTTATTTAGAGAGAGAGTGCAAGAGTGGGAGGGAGAAACAGAGGGAGGGAAAAATAATCTGGAGCAAACTCCATGAGACTTGGTCTCATGACCCTGAGACCATGACTTGAGCTGAAATCAAGAGTCAGATGCTTAACTGACTGAGCCACCTAGGTACACATAAGGAAAAATATTTCTATAGTAGATAATAACAAAAGAAAACTGAACTAAACTATGTGGGGGTGAATCAGAATATTTTCTTAAGGAAGTAATACTCAAATTAAAGTATAAATATGCATGAGTTCAGTAAATAAAGGATTGAGTACGTGTGTAGGTGTGTGGGTGTGTGGATGTGTGTGTGTTTAATTCATTTAATTGAGCTTCCCAAAACTACTTGAAGATTTTGTTTTCTGCAAGTGCTTTTCATAATGCACACACGCTTAAAAATACAGTTGAGAAATCCAAGTTTGAAAATTCTTTATCTGAATAATTTCCATGATAAGGAAAGAATAAGTGGCAGAGATAAAGAGGATATGGAAATCTTAATTGGAAAAGGAATGAGAATATTTGCAAAGACAAGAGTATGATTTAAGTATAAAGATAAATATGAAGAGAGGAAAAACAAAATGAAATTCACATTGGAAAGTGAAAGTTAATATATCAGCTGAAATGGTTTTAAATAAGCATTGAATGAATTTCTTTCAAGTTGGTGGAAACCAAAATCTAAGTTGTATACAAGACTTAAAACTCTAACTCTACATGAATTGAGGATAAATATTTATCCCCATCATAATCTGAATCGAGTCATCATTTTCACTACATCTTCATGTCTTCAAAACAACTTATTTCCCCTACTCTTTGTATTCAAGGAAACATTCTTATTATATTATAGGACTCATTCAGGAAAATTATTTTGATAATTTAAAACTTTATTGTTAAATGGGTTAAAGGATGCAAGTTTGTGCCAAAAGATTATCTGATATGCATAGGATTTTTTCCCAAGGCCTTTACGATACTACTGATTTTTATGAAAGCTTTAAGTAAAGAAAGAAGAAAAAAGGTCCATTTTCTTTATCTCAAAATTGCAGCCATCACTGGGATATCATATAACAGCTGTTTAACAGATCTGAAGACTGGAAACTACAAGGAGAAATTTGGCAGGTGGAATGCAATTATCCAAACTGGACCTTATCCAGGTACATAGGGCAAAAACCTTCTTATTCATACAGATTGGTTTCAAATTTTTAATAATCTTAAAAAGATTAGTGATCTCACCTTTTTTGTTTCACTCAAAATATATCTCGCTTAGTCACACTGAATGAAAAGTAAAATTAGTTGTTTGTGCTAAGAAATAAGACTGTTTGTAGTAATAATAATAATAATACCATTTCACTGTTTATTATGCTTACATAATGAAGTGTAGACATGTGTTATGTAATACTAGATCTCTCTCTCTATATATATATATATATACAGAGTGTTGTACACACACACACAAAAAAACATACACATTCACATATACACCTTCTATTTATAAATATTATAAATATGTGTTTATATGTGTTTATAAATATTATATATAGTATATAAATTACATATATGCTCTCCATATAAAGACATGATGAATTACAAAGAAAATTTCTTTTTTTTTTTCAGGTTGCAACATGAGCTCTTCAAAAGAAGTCATTACTTGCAAGGGATAATAATTATTAACCTGAGATGGATATAAAAATGATGTGTTTTTAAAATTATTATTTTATACCATAGTGGGACATTATTTTTTTTTCATGGTTTGATGGACTGTTCATCACTTCAAAATCAATCCTTCCCTTATGTACTGATTACTAGTGTAATTCTAATTAAGGAAACAAATCTCCTATGCCTTGATTTTGGAAGAAAATGGACTGATTTGGATGCAGCTTCAGCCACAATGAGACTGGGACAGATTTTTCACATTTCCTTTCCTCTTTGTCATGCCACTTCTGACACATGCTTTTGGACTATCATTTTACATTCTAAATTTGATAATTTGCTTTTTTTTTTTTTTTTCAGAATAAGACAGTTTTTTTTTAATTTAATTTTGTGGACAACAGTAATTAGATATTGTGTTCAAAAGATTTTTAAAATATTCATAGAAATTACAATAATGGAAAATTTCATACAGATAGTGGTCTCCAGGAAGATTTAAAATCAAGTTGCTTTCCTTTTTTTTCTCTTACACAATATCTTACTTTTCTGACCATACCTTACTTAGATTTCTTTGAAAAATGTATTCTGCAGCTTTTTACCCTTTGTTTTATGCTCATTTAAATTTGTTTCATCCACTTCATTAACTTGTACTCTGATTTTAATTTTCTTTCCTGTGATTTATATTAATTTCTTAAACATACATCATTTTTTGTCCATGTCAGTGTTCTTACTTCTTAATTTAATATTGTCTGAAATTTGAAACAGGCTTTTTATTCTTCCAGTTTATTATAAGAATTTGGAATTCAGAGCAAATTTGGCATTATCACTTCAGCAACTTTCCAAAAGTTTCCTAAATTGACTTCAATTATAGGAATTATTATTTCCTGTTTATGTTTTAATTCTACCTCTATCTCTAAAAGTACATTTTTTAAAGATTTTATTTATTTATTTATTTATTTATTTGATGGACAGAGGTCACAAGTAGGTAGAGAAGCAGGGAGAGAGAGGAGGAAGGAGGCTCCCTGCTGAGAAGAGAGCCTGATGTGGGGCTTCATCCCAAGACCATGGGATCATGACCTGAACTGAAGGCAGAGGCTTTAACCCACTGAGCCACCCAGGCACCCCTAAAAGTACAATTTTTAATGTGGAAATTATTTTAACTTCTAGAATGATAACTATAATGTTCACGGCAAGTGCATTAAAATGTAAACACCATGATTTGAATGGGGTGGCATTTACTCTGTTTAAGTTGATTCTACTTTTGTACCTGATACCTTTGTCCTATGCCATTATTTGCTTTCTTTTTTTTTTTAATATTTTATTTAATTTAGAGAGAGAGAGAGAGAAATGAATGGGTGGGAGAAGTAGAAAGGGGCAAGGAGAAGCCATTTTTCCACTGAGCAGGGTGGCTGATGGACTTGATCACAGGACCCTGGGATCATGACTTGAGCTGAAGGTAGATGCTTAACCAAATGAGCCACCCAGGTGCTCCTTATCCCATTATTGTCTTATCTATTAATATCCCCATCACACAGACTTTTTTTCTCACTAAAAAATGAAACTGGTTGCAGTTTTGTTAATTGTCAACATTATGTTTGTTTCTGAATTTTCAAATTTACCTTAGAATAATGGTAAGTGGTTCAAGATGTTTATCCATTCTCTTCATTTCCTAAGAATCTTGTCATCTGGACCTGCTGATTTGCATATGTTAAATTTCCCAAATATTCCCTTACATGATTTTTGTCAAAATCTGTTTTGCAAAGTCTTCATTACTCTCTAATTGCTTTAATTTTTTTCATAATTATTTTCACAAAATTTAATTGGCACAAAGTCATCATTTTTTTACAGTCCTAACATCCTAACATTTTTCCAGTCCTAAAATAGCCTTTATAAAGCAAACTAATTTATGAAAAAATGTAAATAACAATATTTTGTTTTGAACTGAAAACTTTGAACAATGATGATGGTAACTGATTTTTACACTACATTACCGTGTGACATGTTTAGAAAATATCAACCAGACTATTTTGAAATGAATTTTTCATTTAATGAAATATGGAATTACATTGTATACCAAGAAAGATCTCTGTTTCATAGATATACTCACTTAAACACATGAATTGGGGTAATTTAAAAATAACCAAATTACCTGTTATATTCTGTAGATTGATGAAGATGTTGTTACTTATTCAGAAAGAATCATTTTACTGAAGAGGCACTTGAAGAAGTGTTTTGTTTATGAAGAACTAATAAGTTAAGGATTTATTATTATCTATTTAGTATATGACAAACTTTCTACTAATGATAAAGACTCAGCAATGAAGAAGGCAAATGATTTTTCCCCCTTATCCTATAGCTTTCATTTTCCTGGATAGAAAAAATATATATATATATATATATATATATATTAAAAAATAAAATGATAATATGAACTTTTAAATGAATTTATGTATGTATGTATCTATACCCATGTCACATTATTCTACTACATAGTATACAGGGAAGGTTTCCCTGAAAAGATGGTATTTGTACTGATGTTTTAAAGGATAGATGGGGGTTTTGAGGTGTTGGAAATATACTGAATGTTCATGAAGTAGGAAAGAGTTTGATGTGTTCTTAGAACAATGGGGCTGTTGGATGTTAATGGAGCTTAAAGTGATTTAAAAAAATCAAAGTTTGGAGAAATAGGCAGGGACAAATCAATCAATTTCTTTTTATTTTAAAATTAATTTGAACTACTATTAGAAGATAAGTATGAGGGAACAATAACTGAGGAGAAAAAACAAATTAGAAAATAGTGTAATCCTGATGAAAATTTACTATCGCTGAATAGGGTGAAAAAATATAGATATGAGTCATAATGACAATTCTCTCTGACAATGGATATGAATACAGTGGCCACTATCACCAGTTTAATTCAAAAGTACTGAAATTTTATCTAGGGCAATCAGGCAAGATAAATAAAAGGAATTCAAATCAGAAAGGAAAAAGTAAAACTTTTTTTTTTTAAGATTTTATTTTTTTATTTGACAGAAAGAGATCACAAGTAGGCAAAGAGAGAGAGGAGGAAGCAGGCTCCCTGCTGAGCAGAGAGCCTGATGTGGGGCTTGATCCCAGGACCCTGAGATCATGGCCCAGCTGAAGGAAGCAGCTTAACCCACTGAGCCACCCATGTACTCCAAAACTATTTTTATCTGCACATAGTAAACCTTATACATAAAAAAATCCTAAAGACTCGATTAAAAAAAAAAAAAGAAAAAATTGTCAGAACTAATCAATGAATTAAATAAAATTGTAGGTGAAATCAACATACAGAACTCTGTTGTACTTCTGTGCACTAATGATAAAATATTCAAAAAAATAAATAAAACAATTTTATTCACATTAGATTTAAAAATAAAATCCTTAGGAATAAAATTAATAAAGAATGTGAAAGTTCTGCACAATGAAAACTATAAGACTTTGATGAAAAAAATTGAAGAAGACAAAAATAGGAATATATTTCACATTTACATGTGAAATATATTCCTATTTTTGTCACATTTACAGATCAGAAGAATTAATATTATTAAATTGTCCATACTATCCAAAGCCATTTTATAGACTTAATTCAATCTCTGTCAAAATCTCAATTGTTTTTCATAGAAATAGGAAAAAAAAAAACTAAAATTTTTAAGAAACTATAAATGCCTCAAAGCAACTATTAAAAAAAAAGAACAGGTTTCAAGCTGGTGGAGGAGTAGAAGACCTTAACTTCATCTGATCCCAGGAATTCAGCTAAATGGCTATCAAACCATTTTGATCACCTGCAAACTCAATGGAAGATCAAAGAAAAGAATAACTGCAACTCCGAATAGAAAACTGACCACTTTCTGCAAGGTAGGAGGGGCAGAGAAGTGAATCCAAGGGGATATATGGGAAGATAGACTGCTGGTGGCCAGGGGGTGGGGGGTGAAACCTCCATCAGTAGGCTACTGGGAAATTATAGAGGAGCAAAACACGAAATTGGAACTTACAGAATTATGCATCTGTGAGTACATCACTCAGGCAGCTAAGTGGGTGATAGAACTTTAGCCGGCAATGTGTTGTCTCAGGATTTTCAGGGGTCCCAGGAAGACAGAGGTTACCTGAGTGCAGCAGAGTTCCCAGGTATCTGAGCAGGAAAACAGGCTGCAAAGAGTGAGCCCAGGAGTGGGGTCTAGGCTCAGGGTTGCAATAAACTTTGATCCTTGGCACAGTCAAGCCAGTGCTCTTTGAGCAGAGGCCCAACAAGGGGCAGATCTGGGGAGACCCCTCCGTTCCTTTGCCAAGAGGAGTAGCACAGGAGCACACCACAGGAGTCTGTTGTGTTTGGTGACTCCAAACAGAGTCACATGTCTGAGACAAATGCTTGATCACTGGTTGTGTGAGCATGGAATGCAGCCAGAGAACAACAAGACAGGAGATGATTGACTGCTTTTTTCTGAGGACTCACTGAGGAGTGGGGCCCTGAGCTAATGGCTCTGGGACCAGAATTGGGAGGTTGCCATTTTCATTCTCATGTTTCTGTGTTTTGTTTCCATTCAGGGAAAAAAGCTACCAATAGCAAACCTGAGCAGATTATTTAGCCCAGCCCCTGACAAGAAAGGTACAATTCCACCTGGGGTAAAGACAATCAATGCAACAGGCCCCTCTGCCAGAAGATCAACAAGAATTTCCCACAACTAGCAACTTTACCTATCAATGAGAACTTCAAAATTCCAGGATTAGGGGAATACAGCACATAGAACTCATGACTCTTTTCCAATGATTCTTTAGTCTTTCAAATTTTTTTAAAGTTTCTTCTTCTTCTTCTTCTTCTTTTTCTTCTTCTTCTTCTTCTTTTTCTTCTTTTATTTTTGAAACAAATTTTTATTTTATCAAATATTTTTTTAAAATTTTTCATCTTCATTATATTTAATCATAGTGTGTGTGTGTGTGTGTGTGTGTGTGTGTTTCTTTGAAATTTTGGAATGCAGTTTCCCCTAACAGATCAAAATACACCCAAAGTCTAATGTATGGCTCAGTTCTATTCATATTCTCTCTCCCTCTCTCTTTTGTTTTGTTTTGTTTTTATTTTTATTTTGTCAAAGTCTTTCTTTAATTTTCATCTTTATAGTTACATTCTATCTTTTCAATGTATTTAGTTTTATTTTTGTGTATTTAAGTTTTTCTTTCTTTACATTTTGAGATGTAGTTTCTTTTAACAAACTGAACAAATTCACTCAAGAGATAGTGAATTGAGATAGTGTATTGCTCTGCTCTGTTCACCTATTTATGTGTCTTCTTTCTTTTGTTTCATTTTTCTTTTTCTTTCTCTTGTTTTTTTTTCTTGTCTTTTAATTTCCACTTTTACACTCACATTCTATCCTTTCATTGTATTTAATTTTATTTTTGTATGTATAAACTTCTTTTTTCTTACTGTACAATTTTGGGATCTAGTTTTCTAAAACAAAACAAAACAAAACAAAATGCACACAGTATCTAGTGTATTGCTCATTCTGTTCATGAGTCTGATTATATCCTCTTTTTGTTTTGTTTTGTTTTTCACAGTTTTGGGTCTCTTCTGATTTGTTTAGTGTGTACTTCTCTGTGGTTGTTGTTACCATTTTATTATTTTGCTCTCTCATTCATCTATTCTTCTATGAACAGAATTATAAAAAAAAAAAAAAAACATAAAAACAAAAAACACCTCACCTCAAGAAAGAGAACAAGAAGCAGCACTGACAGCCAGGGACCTAATCAATGTAAATATTATTAAGATGTTGGAACTAGAGTTCAGAATAAAAATCATATAAAAAAATATACTAGCTTGCCGTAGAAAGCATTGAAGACACTGAAGAATCTCCTTCTGAGGGCACCTGGGTGGATCAGTGGGTTAAAGCCTCTGCCTTCAGCTTCAGTCATGATCCCAGGGTCCTGGGATCGAGCCCCACATTGGACTCTCTGCTCACTGGGGAGCCTGCTTCCTCCTCTCTCTCTCTCCCTGCTATTAAAAGGCTATTATTAAAACAATTATTAAAAAGGCTATTAATGAGATACAATAAGAAATGGAGACTAACTGCTACAATAAATAAGGCAGAAGAGAGAGTTAGTGATATAGAAGACCAAATGATAGAGAATAAAGAAGCTGAGAAAAAGAGAGATGAAAAAATTGATCACAGGCAGAGAATTCAAGAGATAAGTGATATTATAAAATAGGACAATATTAGAATAAGTGGGATGCCAGAAGAAGGAAAGAGGTGGGGACAGAAGGCATATTGGGGCAAACTATAATGGAGTACTTCTGTAATCTGGGGAAGGAAACAGGCATTAAAACCCAGGGGACAGAGAGCACCCTCCTCAAAATCAGTAAAGATAGGTAAACACCCCAACATATGATAGTGAAACTTACAAATCTCAGAGACAAAGAGAAAATCCTGAAAAAATCTCAGGACAAGAGGTCTGTAATCTACAAGGGAAGAAACATTAAGTTGACAGAAAACCTATCCATGGAAACCTGGCAGACCAGAAAGGACTGACATGATATATTTCAGGTGATAAATGAGAAAAAACATGTAACCAAGAATACTTTATCTAGCTAGGATGTCATTCAGAATAGATGGAATGATAAAAAGCTTCCAGGACAAACAGAAACTAAAAGAACTTGTGATGATCAAACCAGCCCTACAAGAAATATTTTAAAAGGTCCTCTAAGCAAAGAGAGAGGCCAAAAGTAATAGATTAGAAAGGAACAGAAACAATATCCAATAACAGTTATTTTACAGGCAATACAATGACACTAAATTCATGTCCTTCAGTAGTTACCTCGAATGTAAATAGGTTAAATGTCCCAATCAAAAGACACAGGGTATCAGATTGGATAAAAAAGCAAGAGTCATCAATAGGCTATCTGTAGGAAACTCATTGTAGACCCAAAGTCACCACCAGATTGAAATTGAGGGGATGGAAAACCATTTATCAAGCTAACAGACATCAAAAGAAAACTGAGGTGGCAATTCTTATGTCAAACAAATTAGACTTAACCAAAGAGTACAATAAGAAAATGAGGGCATTATATCATAATTTAAGGGTCTATACAATAACAAGTTCTAATAATTGAAAATATTTATACCCCTAACATGGGTGCAACCAATTATATAAGCCAATTAATAATAAAATTAAAGAAACACATGAATAACAATACAATAATATTAGGGTACTTTAACACCCCCTCACTACCATGAACAGATAATCAAAGCAGAAGATCAACAAGGAAATAAGGTCTTTGAATGACACACTGGACCATATAGACCTCACAGATATATTCAGAACATTTCATTCCAAAGCAACGAATTCTCATTCTTCTCAAGTGCACATGGAACATTTTCCAGAATAGATCATACCCTGGGCCACAAATCAGGTCTCAACTGGTACCAAAAGAAGGATATCATTCCCTGCATATTTGCAAACCATGACACTTTGAAACTGGAACTCAATCACCAAAGGAAAGTTGGAAAGAGCTCAAATACATGGAGGTTAAAGAGCATTCTACTAAAGACTACATGGTCAAATAGGAAATTAAGAATTTAAACAACTCATGGAAACAAATGAAAATGAAAACCAACTGTTTTTGATCTTTGGGATACAGCAAAGGAGGTCCTCAGAGGGAAAGATATAGCACTACAATTTTTCTCAAGAAACATGAAAGGCCTCAAATAAAGAACCTAACCCTACACTTAAAGGAGGTGTACAAAAAACAGCAAATAAAGCCTACACCTAGCAGGAGCAGAGAGATAATAAAGATTAGAGCAAAAGTCAATGAAATAAAAACCAAAAGAACATAGAACATATCAATTAAACTAAGAGCTAGTTCTTTATAAGAATTGACAAGATTAATAAATATCTTTTTTTTATTTTTAAAGATTTTATTTATTTCTTTGGCAGAGACAGATCACAAGTAGGCCTAGAGGCAGGCAGAGAGAGAGGAGGAAGCAGGGAGCCTGATGCAGGGCTCAATCTCAGGACCCTGAGATCAAGACCTGAGCTGAAGGCAGAGGCTTTAACCCACTGAGCCACCCAGGTGTCCCAATAAATATCTCTTTTCTAAAAGAAAAGAAAAAGGACCCAAATAAATAAAATCATAAATGAAAGTGGGGAGATCACAACCAACACCAAAGAAATACAAACAATTATAAGAACATATTATAGGCAACTATATGCTGACAAATTAGGCAATCTGGAAGAAATGGATACATTCCTAGAGACATAAAACTACCAAAACTAAACCAGGAAGAAATAGAAAACCTGAACAGACCCATAACCATCAAAGAATGTAAAACGGTAATCAAAAGTCTCCCAATAAACAAGAACCCAGGCTGGATGGCTTTGCAATGGAATTCTACCATGTAAAGAAAAATTAATACTTATTCTTCTGAAACTGTTTCAAAAAATCAAAATGGAAGAAAAATATCCAAACTTTCTATGCTGTCAGCATTCCCTTGATCCCCAAACCAGGCAAAAACACCCCAAAAAGGAGAATTATAGACCAATAACTCTGATGAACATGGGTGGAAAAAAATGTTACCAAGATACCAGCCAGTAGTATCCAACAGTACATTAAAAGGATTATTCACTATGACCAAGTGGGATTTATTCCTGGGATGCAAGGTTGGTTCAACATCTGCAAATCAATCAATGTGATACACTACATAAATAAAATAAAGGACAAGAACCACACGAGCCTCTCAATAGACGTAGAAAAAAAAAATGACAAAGTACAGCATCCTTTCTTTATTAAGACTCTTCACAGGGACGCCTGGGTGGCTCAGTTGGTTGGACGACTGCCTTCAGCTCAGGTCATGATCCCGGAGTCCCGGGATCAAGTCCTGCATCGGGCTCCCAGCTCCACGGGGGGTGCTTCTCTCTCTGATCTTCTCCTCGTTCATGTTCTCTCTCACTGTCTCTCTCTCAAATAAATAAATAAAATCTTAAAAAAAAAAAGACTCTTCACAGCATAGGCATAAAAGGTATGTGCTTCACTATCATAAAAAGTAAATCACAGTAAATATCATTCTCAATGGAGAAAAACTGAGAGCTTTTCCCCTAATGTCAGGAACCCAGCAGGGATGTCCACCATCACCACTGCTATTTAACATGGTACTAGAAGTCTTTAGCAGTCAGGCAACAACAAAAACAGAAGTGAAAGGCATCGGAATCAGCATAGAAGAATTCTCTCACTCTTTGCAGATGACACTCTGTGTGGAAAATCCAAAAGACTTCACCCCAAAATTTCTAGAACTCATTCAGGAATTCAGTAAAGTAGCAGAATATAAAATCAATGCACAAAAATCAGTTGCATTTTTATACACCAATGATTAAACAGAAGAAAGAGAAATTAAGGAGTCAATCCCAAAGCCATAAATTATTTGGGAATAAACATAACCAAAGAGGCAAAGGATCTGTGCTCAGAAAAGTATAGAATACTGATGAAAGAAATTGAGGAAGACACAAAGAAATGAAAAAAAAAAATGTCCCATGCTTATGGATTGGAAGAACAAATATTATTAAAATGTCTATGCTACCTAGAACAATCTTCAAATTCAGTTCAAACCTTATCAAAATACCATCAACTTTCTCAAAGAGTTGGAACAAGTGATCCTAAAATTTGGGTGGAACCAGAAAAGACCCTGAATACCCAAAGAAATATTGAAAAAGAAAACCAAAACTGGAGGCATCACAATTTCAGACTTCAAGCTCTATTTCAAAGCTGTAATTATCAAGACAGTATGGTACTGGCACACACAAAAAAAGACACAAAGATCAATGGAACAAAATAAAAAACCCAGAATTGGACTGTCACCTCTAGTCAACTACTCTTCAACAAAGCAAGAAAGAATGTCCAATGCAAAAAAGACAGTCTCTTCAACAAATGGTGTTAGGAAAATTAGACAGCCACATGCAGAATAATTAAAATGGACCATTTCCTTAAACCATACACAAATATAGACTCAAAATGGATGAAAGAACTAAATGTGAGATAGGAATCCATCAAAATTCTTGGGGAGGGGGCGCCTGGGTGGCTCAGTGGGTTAGGCCGCTTCCTTCGGTTCAGGTCATGATCTCAGGGTCCTGGGATCGAGTCCCGCGTTGGGTTCTTTGCTCAGCAGGGAGCCTGCTTCTCTCTCTCTCTCTGCCTGCCTCTCCATCTACTTGTAATCTCTCTCTGTCAAATAAGTAAATAAAATATAAAAAAAAAAAATTCTTGGGGAGAACACAGGCAACAACTTCCTTGACCATGGCCATGGCAATTTCTTGCTAGACATGTCTGTAAAGGCAAGGATAAAAGGCAAAAATAAACTACTGAGGTTCATCAATTTGAAAAATTTTGCACAACAAAGGAAATAATCAATAAAACCAAAATCCAGCTGACAGAATGGGAGAAGATATAAGCATATGAAATATCAGATAAAGGGCTAGTACCCAAAGTCTATAAAGAACTTATCAAACTCAACATCCAAGGAGCAAATAATCCCATCAAGAGATGGGCAGAAGACATGAACAGACATTTCTCCAAAGAAAATATATAAATGGCCAACAGACATGAAAAAATGCTCATCGTGGCTCATCATCAGGGGAATACAAATCAAAACCACAATGAGATACCACTTCACACCAGTCAGAATGGCTAAAATTAACAAGTTAGGAAGCAACAAATATTGCTGAGGATGTGGAGAAAGGAAAACCCTCTTACACTGTTGGTGGGAATGCAAATTGGTATAGCCACTTGGGAAAACAGCATGGATGTTCCTTAAAACATTAAAAATAGAGCTACCTTTCCAAACAGCAGTTGTGATACTGGGTATTTATCCCCAGAATACAGATGTAGTGAAATGAAAGGGTACTCACACTTGAATGTTTATAGCAGCAATGTCCACAGTAGCCAAACTTTGGAAGAAGTCAAGATGTCGATCAATAGGGATGCCTGGGTGGCTCAGTCGGTTAAGCATCTGCCTTCGGCTCAGGTCATGATCCCAGCATCCTGGGATCGAGTCCCACATCGGGCTCCTTGCTTGGCAGGGAGTCTGCTTCTCCCTCTGCCTCTGCCTGTGTTCACTCTCTCTCCCTCTCTCTCTCTTTGACAAAAAAAAAAAAAAAAAAAAAAAAAACTTAACAAAAAAATTAAAAATAAAAAATAAATTAAAAAAATTAAAAAAGATGTCCATCAATAGATGAATTGATAAAGAAGATGTATGTATTATATATAATGGAATATTACTCAGCCACCAAAAATAACAAAATTTACTATTTATAACAACATAGATAAAACTAGAGTATATTATATTAACCAAAAATAAATCAGAGGAAGAGAAGTGCCATATGATTTCCCTTATATGTGGAATTTAAGAAACAGGGCAGAGGATCATAGGTAAAGAGAGAAAAAGATGAAAGAAGATGAAACCAGAGAGAAGGAGAAACCATAAGAGAGTACTAATTTTTTGGAAACAAACTTAGGGTTGCTGGAGGAGAGGAAGGTGATTGATGGCATAACTGGATGATGGACATTGGTGAGGGTGTGAGTTGTAATGAGGACTGGTCTTTTTATAAGACTGATGAATCATAGACCTGTACCCCTGAAACAAATAGTACATTACATATTATTTTTTTTAAAGGACAAAAGAACAAAGCTGGAGACATCCCATTCTTGATTTCAAACTTACCATAAAAATATAGTAATCAATACAGAATGGTTATTGGCATAATAATAGACATATAGTCCAATAGATCAGAATGGACACTCCAGAAATAAAACTACACATATACAGTCAACCAATATTTCACATGAGAATCAAGAATACTTGACAGGGGGGCACCTGGGTGGCTCAGTGGGTTGAAGCCTCTGCCTTCGGCTCGGGTCATGATCTCAGGGTCTTGAGATCAAGCCCCACATCCGGCTCTCTGCTTGGCGGGGAGCCCGTTTCCCCCTCTCTCTCTGCCTGCCTCTCTGCCTGCTTGTGATCTCTGTCTGTCAAATAAATAAATAAAATTTAAAAAAAAAAAGAATACTTGACAGGGAAAGCATAGTCTATTCAATAAAAGGTGATAAAATAACTGGATAACCATACACCAAAAATTTAAACTGGCCTATGACCAATCACAAAAATTAACTTAAAAATGGATGAAAGACTTAAATATAAGAACTGATACTATGAAGCTTCTAGGGGAAAAAAAAAAAAAAAAAACAGAAGGAAGAATTTCCTTTCAAATCCCAATTAGTTCTGGCAAAATAAATAATAATAATAATAATAATAATAATAATAATAAATTCAATTTGTCACCAAAAGTGCAAGCTACAAAAGCACACACACACACAAACATAAGGTTTCTGCACACTAAAACAGACTACCTACAAAATGGAGAAGTAGTCTGTGAAATGGGAGAAAATATTTGCAAACCACATATCTCATAAGGAGTTAATATTCAAGATATTAGTTTTTATGGACTATACAATTCGATAACAAAGAACCCAAGCAATTGATTTAAAAATGGGAAGAGAGAATGAATAGATTTTTTGTCCCCTGAAGAAAACATACAAATAGCCAACAGGTACACAAAAAGATGTTTTACCTCCTTAATTATTAGGCAAATGTGAATCAGAACCTCATGCCCGTTATTATGGTTATCATCAAAAAGACAAGTGATAGTAAGTATTGGCAAGATTACTGAGAAATATAAACCCTTGTTCAGTAGTGGTAATAATGTAAATTCAGTCAGCCACTATGGAAAACAGTATGGAGTTTCCTCAAAAAATAAAAATGAAACAAAACCAAGCAACCAAACAAACAAACTACCAAATGATTCAGCAATCTCACTTCTGGGTATATATCTAAAGGTAATGAAAAGAGGACATTACAAATGTATCTGCACTCCTATCTTTATTGTAGAAAAAATATGGAAACAACCTTAAAGTCCATCAGTGGATAAGAAGATTGCCATACATATACAAGAATATTATTAGCCATCAGAAAGAAGGAAAGCCTTCCATTTTGGACAGCATGGATGGATCTTGAGGGCACTACGTTAAGTGAAATAAAGAAAGAAAAATCCCATATGATATCACTTATATATGGAATCTAAAAAACAAAACAAAAGAAAACCCTCAGAAATGGAGACTAGCATGGTAATAGAATAAGAATTAGGAGAATTGTGGAGATGTTAAAGGACTGGTGGGAATGGAGGTTGATGCAGTTACTTTGGAAAACAGTATGAACATTCCTTAAAAAAATTAAAAGTAGAACTACCCTATGACCCTGCAATTGCACTACTGGGTATTTACCCCAAAGATACAGATGTAGTGAAAAGAAGAGCCTTCTAACCCCAATGTTCATAGCAGCAATGGCCACAGTCACCAAACTGTGGAAAGAACAAAGATACCCTTCAACAGACAAATGGTTAAAGAAGATATGGCCCATAAATACAATGGGATATTATGCCTCTATCAGAAAGGATGAATACCCAACTTTTGTATCAACATGGATAGGACTGGAGAAGATTATGCTAAGTGAAATAAGTCAACCGGAGAGAGTCAATTATCATGGTTTCACTTACTTGTGGAGCATAAGGAATAACATGGAGGGCATTAGGAGAAGGAAAGGAAAAGTGAACTGGAGGAAATTGGAGGGGAAGACAAACCCTGAGAGACTGGATTCTGACAAACAAACTGAGGGCTTTGGAAGGGAAGGGAGTAGGAGGAATGGATCAGCCTGGTGGCACGTATTGCATGGAACACTGGGTGTGGTGCATAAACAATGAATCTTGGAAGACTGAAAAAATAAAATTGAAAGAAAAAAGGACAGAAACCTGTGGTTCGAAAATGAATAAATTCTGGAGATCTGATGCACACCACAGTCAACTATACTGTATTCTATAATTCAAAGTTGCCAAAAGACTAGGTCATATTCTCACTACCAAAAAAAAAAAAAAAAAAAAAAAAGTTAATTATATTATGTGATAGAGATGTTAGCTAACAGTATGGTGGTGATCATATTGGAACAAAAAATGGATCAAGTCAACATGTGAATACCTTAAATTTACATAATATTATATGTCAGTTCTCTTTTTGGCATGCACATGCACATACACGCACAGAGAGACACATACGCACACACAGCTGGGGTTAAATGGATTTATCATCTAATAAATTAATCTCAAAGAGAAAAGATGTCATATTTAGATGTGTTAGTTGAGGAGATTTTAATAAGCATTTAAAAGTGTGTGGGCGTTTAAGACAAATAACAAGGATATTGTGGGACTCCAAATTTAGAAACGTTGGTGAACATTTATTGTTCCTGGAGGGCTGAATGAAGCAGTAGAGGCAGGATACTGTAATACAGAGTTGTAGCTGTAGGAAGCAATTTCATGGGAAATGTGGCTTAGATAGAGGAAAATAATCTTAAGTAGAAGAATGCATGCTGGCAGGGAGAGATCTGCAGGAACACTTAGTCTGTCCTCTATTCTCATATCCTGATTTTCCTTCTATTGTGTTCCAATAGCTGAACTCAGACACCAACACTGAAAATGTTTCCACAAATAATTTGCATTTTTAATATATTAAAAATTATACCCTCACTCTCCTTACTGGATTCCCACCCCCAGTTACTATATCTATCTTAGTTCTTGTATCAATTCTAATTCTAAGAATGTTCTATAGGTTTTTTGATTGACTTTATAAATTTCCACAAATCTTGACACTTTTAGCAGTGTTACCTTTTATTATACATTCTCAACAGATGGAGACATCCTTCCCTTTCTTTTTTCATTCATCTCTTCCTCTATCCTTCTTTTACCTTCTTGTACCTATACCTTTCCTATCTCTTTATTTTTGTCTTTGTTTTTCAATATAAGAGAACAATGTCAACCATAAGCAAATGAACGAAAAAGTTTGACTATTGTAAGACTGAGAAAAGAAAATAAATGGGTTTTTTTTTTTCTCTAAGTCTCTAAGTCTGTCAGACTATAGCCATTGGAGCAATAGGCCCCAAGTCTTCACATTTTTTACTATGCAACCATTTTCTGATTGAGCTAATGGAGACTTTAGAGTGATGACTAATTAGGTCAGTATATTCTTGATATGTGTTGAGTCATTTTTATTCTCTAAAAATGCTACAGATTAGTCATGCAGATTCATTTGAAAAATCAGTGAGAAGAGGAATGGTGAAAATTTTGATTCACACAAAGAAAAAAGGATATAAACGTGTAATATAGCAAGCAGACTGTGATATCCTCCCCCAACAGAGAAATAATGTAAATATGAAGCAGTCAAATTAAATTGAAACATATTTATCTCAAACATATTAAAAAAGTTCAATAAATACATATTTTAGATGTGATATCAAAGTTCCTCTGTGCTTAATGTTTTCCACAGCACTGAAACTTGGTTGAAATTCTGCCTTACTGTGTAAATTTTTTTGAGAATAGGGTTGTGACTCAAGCAAGTGTAAATGATTATTTCATCTCATGAAGCATCGATTATAGAGAAATCCTCTTAAGATACGAGTATAAAAACTTAACATGCATATTTTGTGAATTCAACCCAAGATATAAATTAGCATTTATTTGTGTTATATCTTTAATTCAAGCTAGTGTTCAATGTAATATTACCAATCTGGATAACTGAAGAGTCTGTATTGGTAAAAACAGAAAATAGAAGTGTCAGTGCTCTCAATACTTCTCCTATTCCCCATAAAATGAGCCTTAAATTCTCTGGGTTTTTACCTGCACTGGAAGCACACAAGATGTCTACTCACTTCACATTGTTCCTCATGGTAAATAAATAACCTGCATTTGTTTTTCCAGACTGGTTTCCTAATCTTTACTAAGTCTCTGAAATCAATTCCATATATAAAGGGGAAAAAAAAATAAAATCACCAATAAACTCTAAAATACTTTCTTGAAAAATAAGCAAGTAATTTTTATTCCATGTAATGTTATAATACAGCCTAACATTTGTAGTTAACATTCACTTGCCTACTAGAGTCATTCACTATATGTATACCATAAAAGATACCTTATGTTAGGTGTTGGTCAAATTTATAGGCCAAAATATCCAATTTCATAAAAATGAAATCTTGATCTTTTCTTCTCTCCTTCATTGATCTACCAAACTGAACTTGAAGGCTAACAAAAGTTTTTGTTTGTATCTCTAGTTCATAAAACTAAAGATACATATTAAACTAAATTACTGAATTCATGTACAAAGATCACCTGGATTATCTACCATTTTTTAAAGTTTTTATTTAAATTCCAGTTAGTTAACTTACAGTGTAATATTAGTTGCAGGTGTACAACAAAGCGATTCAACACTTCCATAAAACACAGTGCTCATCACAGCAAGTGCACTCCTGAAACTTTGTTCCCCATTTGACCCATCCCCCCACCCAATTTACCTCTGGTAACCACCAGTTTGTTTTCCATACTTAAGGGTCCATTTCTTGGTTTGTCTTTCTCTCTCTCTCTTTTCTCTATTCTCATTTGCTCTTTTTCTTAAATTCCACATATGAGTGAAATCATAGGGTAATTTGCCTTTCTCTGACTTATTTTCCTTAGTGTAATACTCTTTAGCTCCATCCATGTAATTGCAAATACCAAGATTTCTTTCTTTATTATGGCTTGAGTAATCCATGGTACATACCACATCTTCTTTATGAATTCACGGTTTGATAGACACATAAGGTTGTATCCGTAATTTTGCTATTATAGATAATTTTGCTGTTATAGACATGGGGATCCAAGTATCCCACTGGATTAGTATTTTTGTATTCTTTGGATAAATACCTAGTAGTAGTGTAACTGTAGTGTATTTTAATTGGGATTATCTACTGATTAATGCTTACATAAAAATGACTAGAACTCTGATTTCATGGTTTTGGAACATATTTTACTCTCCTGATATTACCTACTTCTAAATGTGGAGACAATTATCTTAACAAATTATGCAGTCTAAATTCCAGCTTTACTTAAATTAATTCAATTTATGAATCTTCCTAATACCAGCTTTGCTTGCATTGCTCTCTTTTGAGTAGATCAATACCTTTCTTTTGTATCCCTATTCAATAAGTCTCAATCAAGACAAAAAATTGTGATAGCTTTACATTATAGAAACAAAAGAAGCTTTATATTAAAGATCATACATACCTGTTTCTAAATTATTACTGGACAGTCTCATCAGCAACTTCACTGGCTTCCTATTTCATATTATTCCTCTGTTTTTCTGTATTCCCCCTCAACTTCTAAGTCTAACTATCCATCTTACTCTTCAGTAGCTTATTCTGACATATCCTTACTCTAATTTGAAAGTTCATCCAGTTTTCTTCAGTCCCTAATCCAAAACACAGATATAGGGACATTTTTTGTTGTTGTTGTTTGTTTCTTGTTTTTTTGTCTTTTTAAAAAATTTTTTAATAACTGAAATCTGCCAAAATGTATATCTCATATATACTAGCAACAAAAAGTAGAAGCAGAAATCCAGAAATTCCAGTTACAGTACTTTTTGCATTACATATAACAAAGTAGCCATAAGATTTGTTAAACTGAGAATAATAGCTTTAAAGATTGATGCTGATTATTTGTCACCTAAAGCTATTCTTTACACACTTTACCTATTACATGATTGAGCCCTAGGAAATATGAACAATTCTCTTATTCATTCATTTAACAGATATTAAAGTGTCCCATGGCCAGATTATTACTCCAGGAACTAGTGGAGTATAATACAGATGTAATACCATATACATGTTTTAAATTTAAAGAGAAAGGTCATCAAACCAATAATGAGAAGTTGAATGAGGTTTCAGAAAGGAAAGTGGAATCCCAAGGGAGTGTGTATAGGCACTTAACCAAATCTAGAGGTCTTGGAAATCAAGGAAGATAAACAGCAGGGGTCTTTTTTTTTTCAAGATTTATTTATGTATTTATTTGAGAGAGAGAGAGAGCGAGAGAGAGCACAAGAGCATGGACACAAAAGCAGGGGGAGGGGCAAAGGGAGAGGGAGATAGAGAATCTCCAGCCATCTCCACACTGAACATGGACCCCCAATGCAGGGCTTGAACTCAATTACAATCCTGAGTTTATGACCTGAGCAAAAATAGAGTCAGACACTTAGCCAACTGAGCTACCCAGGTGCTCTACAGTGGTCTTTTTATTTGGTGAAAGGACATAGAAAATGGTGATAGCGGAGTTTTCCAAATGTCAATTTTTTGAGCAGCATCTTCAAAATTATTATATCATTATAATTTTCATTATTTAACATTCTATTTAAATTAATGGAATACTATGCCACCATCAAAAGAAACAAAAACTTGCCATTTGCGACAACATGGATGGAACTATAGCGTATCATGCTTAGCGAAATAAGTCAAGCAGAGAAAGACAATTATCATATGAACTTTTAAATTTTGTTTTATAGAAAACCAAATTATCCATTAAATCATGGGACTCACGCATCGGGCTCTCTGCTCAGCGGGGAGCCTGCTTCCTCCTCTCTCTCTCTGCCTGCCTCTCTGCCTACTTGTAATCTCTCTCTGTCAAACAAATAAATAAAATCTTTAAAAAAAAAAAAAAATCATGGGACTCAGACACTAATTAGTTTTTGCAATAAGATGATTATATAACCATTAAAATAGCTTATCTGTGAAAGTACTGAAAGTATTTTTAAAAAGATTTTATGTATTTATTTGACAGGAAGAGAGAGAGAAACAGACTCCCCTTTGAGCAGGGAAGGGAGCCTGATGCAGGACTTAATCCCAGGACCCTGAGATCATGACCTGAGCTGAAGGCAGGTGCTTAACTGACTGAGTCATTCAGGCACCTTCTAAAGTATTTTAAAATCACTATTATTACCAGTTCAAGAGAATACTAGACTATACTGTAGGACAATATGGTTGGTGTCTGACTGGGCTTAATGCCCTCTTGCTGATGAACCAAGAATCAGAAGATAAATAGAGAACAAGTCATTAAAGGAAGAGAATACATAATTTTGTCACTTTTCCACTTAATATTTCCCTAACTAATATTTATCATGCGTACACCTCTGGTAGGCCATGAGATATCAATCCTCCTTATTATAGGAAAAAATAATAATAAGAGTTCTTTGATTGTATAAATTCTATAATTAACTTTCCCTGATGACCAGTTAATAAGTTGAGTTCAGAAAATATCATGCCTGGGGCACCTGGGTAGCTCAGCCCATTGAGAGTCTGGGTCTTGATTTCAGCTTGGCTCTATATTTGATGTGGTCTTCTTGAGATCCTCTCCACCCTTCCCTTTCCCTGCTTGCACTGTCTCTCTCCCCCTCTCAAAATAAATAAATAAAATGTTTAAAAAAGAAGAAAAGGAAACATCATGCCTGAGGTATGTATCATTAGTATCCATAGGGTAGTTCCTAAACAAAGATTCATAAGACAATCTGAAAAAGCCAAAACACTAAATAATCACTACAAGTATTAACAGAAGAGACAAATTAAATCACAGGCCATGAAAGTTGACCAACAAGTCAAAGAATTAGATCAACCAAGGAGTCAACAGTGGAACTGGAACTGGAGCAAACATTAATTTAGAATATTGCAAAGGGGGAATCTGAACATATAGAGAAAGATTAGGTTACCAGTACATAAATGATTTATGCAAGTGTAAGATTTATGATGCTACTACCAATTTATAGAGACTGGCATTTTAGACCTTAGTTTCCAAATTTACTAGTGAATAACTGAGTTGGGAGAGGGAAATTATTGCACAAATGAAGACATCAAGCAACTACAGGCTTTGAGATTGGAAACAGGATTACATTCTTCAAAACAGCTTAATGAGTTTCATATGAAATATGTGACTTTAAGCAGTGTTTTAGGAGAATTCAGTAGGCAGAGGAAGTTTAGTTTTTGTTCTCATTTTTTTTAAAGACTTTATTTGAGAGACAGATATTGAGAAAGAGCACAATGTTGGGGAAGAGAGAGAAGCAGCTTCCCACCGAGCAGGAGCCTGATGTGGGGCTTGATCCCAAGACCCCAGGACCATGACCTGAGTCAAAGACAGATGCCCAATTGACTGATCCACCCAGGTGCCCAAGAGATTTAGTTTTAGGAACATTTCTGCATACTGAAATGTTTCTGTGAACTCTTAAGATTAATGGACTGTGAATATGATATGATAAAACAAATACATACTGAGTGGCCTTGATGGTAATAGTTTACCTGTACTTGTTCATCTTTCCATCATCTTCAAGTGGTTGACTATTGCACATTTTGCTTATTGAGACTCTAATTTCTCATGTGCTATTGGACATGGAAACTATGGGAAGGTGGACTTTATCATGTATGCCAATGCCAACTGCTCTTTGCCCTAATTGAGACTGTAAGTATCTTGAGGGACAAGATAATCACATTTATATCTCTTTTGCTAGGGACAGTGCCTGCATTTACGACATATGGGTAAATATTGAAAGAATGGTTTTGAATGCATGACATAATTAAATGCTGATCTTACAACTGTTTCAGTTAAGGACAGATTGGTCATATTTTGTAGATTTGTTTTTCTGAATTCAGAAGAAAGAGGTAGTATTTTAGACATTTTAAAAAATATATATTTTTATTTATTTACTAGACAGAGAGAAAGCAAGAGGAGCACGAATAGGGGGCAAGAGCAAGAACCAGACTCACTTCTAAGTAGGGAGCCCAATGTGGGGCTTGATCTTAGGTTCCTGAGATCACGGCTCAAGCTGAAGGCAGTCGCTTACCTGATGGAGCCATCCAGGCACACTAATTTTAGGCATATTAAGACAATTGTTTTAATCTGTTTAATCTCAAGAAAAAACGAGTTTAACACTTATTATGAATTGTTGGAATTTATAAAATAAATACTGAAAAAAGCACTGTTCATGTGATTAATAAATTTTTATATTCTTATACTAAGGTAATGTCAAATAGTAGGAGACTTTATCAAAATGGCTTAAATAGTATGCTCAAGGTGATAATGGTGAAACGAGGACTCAGATGCAAGTGTGTCTGACTTCAAAGAGTATGGACTGCTACTTTCCTGGTATGTTCAGACTGTTTTAGATATAGCAAACAACATTCCTATAAAAATAAAGAAATTGTCTTATGTAGATCTCCTTACTTATTGAATAATATTTGTTATAATTTGCCAGAACTTTGCTGTTTTCAGGAGATCAGAAGCTCCTCCTCTAGGTATATTGTATCACTTTAGAACTACAGATTTCTGTAGCTAGTAGCTATATGAGAACTTGAATGAACAAATTATTTAATTTTTTTGGTCCCTAGTTTCTTCATCCATAAACAAATTTAACATTTATTAGAAGTGAAGTATAAGTACATATAAATATAAATATATATTCTAATTCATGCTTTTTCTCTTATATCAATTCTTTTTGTTGAAATGAGTATTCTTTTTTCTCTTGTTTTCACTGTATTTTTGTCAATATTATCCAGGAAGTAGGAAAATAAAAGACTAGTTATAATTATCAGTGAAAAATTAGCATTTTGTGTGTGTGTGTTTGTAACAGAGATCAATATATAGCTAGATATGGAGTCTCAGACTTGTGTTTCTTGGAACTGTGTGTACCTCACTTCAATATACTAATGGCTTATAATGCCACAAATCTAAGTAGAGTAGTGATGTGAATTAGTAGAAAATATGGACAAAATCAACATTATTCTACATTTAAAGTAAAGTAAAGATAACTATTCTGATATATTTAATATTAGTCTAATTCTACTCTAATGTTTAAAACTCAGCTTTTTAAAAATCATAGTCAGAAACAAGTATGAATAAGGTATAATCTATATATGCCTCACAGAATACAAAGAAAGAACATGGTCATGGACCTGCTTTTGTTTTTGCAAAGTTAATCTCTTTTAGTTATGATATGTAATAAGCCAATTTTTAGAAAATTATAAGTAATAAAAGGAGTTTAAGAAAGAAAGCAAATATTATGTGAAATCTTTCCACTCAGATATAACTACTGTAAACAGATTGACCACTCATATTTCTGTAAATACACATACAGACACAGATGGTTGTTTTATTACTTTTGGTTTTTGTTTTTAATTTGAATTGATAGTCCCAATCCTCCTTTCTTTTCTCCCTTCACCCCTCTACCTCTCAAGTATATTAATGAACAAACAATACTTTTTTCACAATTTCCTGTTGTCCTATAGATAAACACACACACACCCCTAAAAAATTGTGAGTTAAAAAGTTATTATTACTTAATAAATATATATTTAACATATAGGATAATACTATGGAGTAGAAATTATGATCTTTCTAGTTCACTTTTTTTAAATTTTTTATTTTTTATAAACATATATTTTTATCCCCAGGGGTACAGGTCTGTGAATCACCAGGTCTACACACTTCACAGCACTCACCAAAGCACACACCCTCCCCAATGTCCACAATCCCACCCCCTTCTCCCAACCCCCCTCCCCCCAGCAACCCTCAGTTTGTTTTGTGAGATTAAGAGTCACTTATGGTTTGTCTCCCTCCCAATTCCATCTTGTTTCATTGATTCTTCTCCTACCCACTTAAGCCCCCATGTTGCATCACCACTTCCTCATATCAGGGAGATCATATGATAGTTGTCTTTCTCTGCTTGACTTATTTCGCTAAGCATGATACGCTCTAGTTCCATCCATGTTGTCGCAAATGGCAAGATTTCATTTATTTTGATGGCTGCATAGACACAACGGAATACTATGCAGCCATCAAAAGAAATGAAATCTAGTTCACTTTTTAAGACGAATACCAATATAGCTCTGGAAAAGTTTAAGAACCTTAGGCAAATTCTGTCCCACAATGTTGTTTGATTTGAAGAAAAGATATATGACTTAAAGTCATGATAAAAATTATATCCATGGCCAATTGTATTCCTTAAAAAAAAAGAAAAAAAAATAGGAGAAAATTAGTAGATAAAATAAAAATATGAGAGTAGTTAAGGCTTAGTCTGGAAGTTGTATGGATTTTTATGAGTGAAGCTCAGGCTGGTACAAAACTGGAAATGATCATCCCATGGGACTGGAAAAAATTTATTTTTACCTTTCTAAACACAGAAAGTTGAAACAAATATAATCTGATCTTTCCTTTACCCAGGAGTGGCAAAAACTCTGAATATGCTAAAGGGTAAAGAAAGTATATCATTCATATATATATTTCCAAGTTAAGGAAAAATAAAACACAAAGGAGAGAAAAATCACCAGAATATATAGAGGTGGGAAATAGGTAATAATGGATTAAACATCTCAGAAAGATGTAAAACTTATGCATGCATTCATGGATTCTAAAAGCTGATAGATTCACACCATAAAACTTCAGATAACTTCAACAATTTAAGAAATCTAGAACTTTTGAAAATAGAAATGATAGAAATGGGGAAGTGTATTTGTAAGTCTAGAAAGGAAATATCAGAATTCAGGCAGATTCTTCCACATCCTCTTTACCTACATGACTACTTCTTCTCATCCTGGAAGAAATAAGAGCTTTGGTTTCTGGAGAAGTGGAACATGAAGGATTGGAGGAGTATGAGAGGGGCAAACACATGAGTACATATGAAGGCTAGGTAATCTTCTGGAAATGAGTACATCAATCAAACCAAAAGATGTAGTTTGGGCCTGTGTCCTTTTTCCCTTCCAGCTCACTCATCACACACCCATCTATGCAAACTGCTAACCAAAACTATCAGAATATTTTTATATTTGAATTTTCTTACAAGTTCTTCTTATTAAAAAGTTTTTTATCAATGAATTTATTCATCTTACATGTATTGATCACCTAAATAGACAAAAGTATATAAAGGGATTTGTGCTATAAAAAATAAAAATTTATTCATCTTACATGTATTTATCACCTAAAGTATATAAAGGGATTTGTGCTATAAAAAATAAAAATCAAGACATGATAGAATGTGATACCTTTTCCTTGTGATTCTTAAGATATAAGTTAGATAGACGTTAGAATTTACCAAAAACTAGTATTACAAGTGTGGAGAAAGTCTAAGAAATTTCATAACAGAGTTTATCTCTTCTAAAGGAGGTAATCAGGAACTCATCCTAAATAATCCACTTTAAAACACTTTCAAAAACAACAGGGTATGGTCAGTAGCCCAGAGCCCCACAAGAATCCAGAATTACCACCTTTCATCATTAGTCACTGAAAGAAAACATGTCAACCTGGGAAATCTCTATGTGCTTCTCAGTGTTGCTGCAAACCTAACATATGTCTTAAAAAATAAAGTCTGTATTACAAAAAAAATTAACAAGTAAAGAGAAATTCCAGTGAACAGAATTCTATGAACAGAAAGACTAATGTACAGAGGAAAAAAAGGAATAATTATAGCATAATGAATTGAGAGCAACAGAGTTTATATTAGGAAATAGTGAGGATTAAAGGAGTCCTCCCTGAAATGTTGCTTACTGTGGTACAAGAACTGATGTCTCAAGGTGCCTGGGTGGCATAGTAGGTTCAGTGTCCCATTCTTGTTTTTGGCTCAGGTTGTGATCTCAGGGACACAGGATCAAGCCCACATTGTGCTCCATGCTCGGCATGAAGCCTGCTTGAGACTTCCTCTTCCACTGCCCCTCCTTATCTTGTGCACTTTCTCTCTCTAAAATAGATGAATAAATATTTTTTAAAAGATTATTTATTTATTTATTTGAGAGAGAGAGTGAGAGAGAGCATGAGAGGGGAGAAGGTCAGAGGGAGAAGCAGACACCCCATGGAGCTGGGAGCCCGATGTGGGACTCGATCCCGGGACTCCAGGATCATGACCTGAGCCGAAGGCAGTCGCTTAACCAACTGAGCCACCCAGGCGCCCCTAGATGAATAAATATTAAAAACCAGAAACAATGTCTCACTAACAGCTCTTTTCCCCCAGAAAAACAAAAACAAAAGAAAGTGAGTGAAGATTTGATGATTTGAAGATTTGTGTCCACATCTGCCTTACATATTTAATTATACATCAGATAATAAGAGAATGTACTCATAAAGTCACATTGCAAATTCACAAAAAATATTTGGAAACAACGCTTAAAAATATTGTCAACAGGTTTTTATTCTATGTATATATTGTCTATAGAACTAATTTTTCAAAATTTTATAACTATTTTCCCTCCAATTAGAATACTATCTGGATAATAGAAACAATGCTTAATGAGGGATGAAAAGAAAGTATTAACCATATAGCCATGTGATAATCTGTTCATCCCACTTTGGCAGCAAGTGAAAAATTTCAGTCTTCTGTGTTCAACAACTTTGGTATGTCAATATATGTATGGGAGTACTTTGAGAAACAAATCTCCTTCAGCTTGGGAAATGCACAGTACTGTAAGGTCATGCAGAAAACACTCTGATCTTCTAACTCTGAGTTTATAAGCTATCTGGTAGGAATTGAAGCAAAAAAAAATATTATTTTTAATCCCTTGTGTAGGAGCAATGAATCTCAAGGGTGGAAAAATAGTCTTGTTCTGTTTCATTGTTGAGGAAAAAGTACAATGGCCAATCTAATAATTCCCAGAAGAATATTGAAGTGTTCCACTACATAGAAACTAATGAACTCAAGAAAAAAAAAAAACCTACAAATATCAATAGTTGTTATTCATTCAAGGAAATGATTCAGTCATATCCCAATATGGCACATGATAAGCCTGATGTATTCACACAAAGCATTCATCCAAATATCACCACCCATTTAAGAAATGACATTAACATGTAAAAGAGGGAAAAATAAACAAATCTGGACAGGAAAAAGGAAAAAAAAAATCTTGGAGGAAATTTGTACATTGAAACAGAATAAGTTGAGGAAACATCTTATTTTCATTTAAGAAATGACAAAATGGAAATGCTAAAAATCTCTGTCTCCAAAATAAAATGAAATGTTTTAGATAAAATAATAAGAAAATAAATTTTTTGAAATAATAGTTGACCTTCAAGAAAATAAGGAAAGTTCTTTGAGGTTAAGAAAAGTGTGTAAGAAGTACAGAAGTGATAGTACTAAAGTTTTCAGATGTTTTAGGAGCAACTAAGAAATTTTAATCCCTAGACTTTGCTAAGAAATTCTATGTCTTTTGTTTCTTTGTGGTATATTCAGAGGGGAAATCTCATTTTAAGGAAAAACAAAGCAAAACAAAACCTTCATTTAAAAAAAAAAAAGACACAGGATGGGATATGCTTTACTGAAATGCTTTGAAATACATGGGGAATAATCCCTCGAGATGGGCTACAGAGAAAATGTCCTGTCTTGGGTTTGGCTCTGAGAGGAGTTACAAAGTTTTGTTTGTTTGTTTGTTTGTTTGTTTTGTTTTGTTTTGCTTTGCTTTGTTTTTTCATGATAATTCATAAATATGAGATATTTAAATATGGGGACTGTGTAGGTGGTTTTGAGATTGTCTACAAAAATCTAAGAATAGGTTAAAAAAAGGGATATATGTTTGGACTAACATGTAAAAAATCAATAATTGATTATAAAAAGAGAAAAAGATAGGAATTGATCAAGTGTAACATAGATTCTTAACAAAAGTTCTTAGCAAGTGAGCAATAGAAGAAAAATTTCTTAATCTGGTAAAAGCCTTCTCCTAATAGATCCTAACACTTAAAGGTAAAATATCAAATCTTTCTCCCTGAGATAAGAATAAGGAAAACATGTCAGCTATCACTGCTTCTATTAACAATGTATTTGAGATCTGAGTAAGTGAAATAAACCTTCATTATGCTCTTGAGGTAGTCAGTATTACTTACATCAAACATATGTATTTCCAAACACCTACATAAACCTACTTAAATATTAAAGAAGAGAAATAAAATCTAGCTTTCAAAACTGACATTATTCTTATGTTAAATGTCCAAAAAATTATATAGGAGAGGTATTAAAATTAATAAACATATCTAACAAGGTTAATTATAGTTAAGTATAGTTAATTTTGAAAAATCATATGTAGGTTTGGTATATCACTAACAAATGTTTATAAAACAACTTTGTACAGACTATATCATTTAGAAGAGTATCAAAATATTACACGCCTAGGAGTATATTAAATGTCTAGAAGGAATATGTTGATAGGAGTAAAGTAAATACCTAGGAAAATATGCTGAAGACCTCTGTAAAAGATTAAAATGGCCACAAATTATTTTGATACTTTTCCTATTAAGAGACGAGTTTATGTCTCTTTTCTTTCATTCCAAGTATGACTACTTGACCAAATAAATTTGGCAGCTGTGGAATTTTATTAGTTCCCAGATTCAGACCTTAAAAAACTGGCAGCTTCTAGTTCTTGTCTCATGGAACACTTGCTCTGGGAATCCAGCTGCCATGCAGGGCGAAAGACCAAGCAGTTCCATTGAGATGCCCTAAGATACCTAGGAGTAAATCTAACCAAAGAGGTAGAAGAGCTGTATTCTGAAAACTATAGAAACCTTATGAAAGAAAATGAGGAACATGAGAAAACATTGTAACTATATTATAAATGTATTAAATAACTTCACTGAAGGGGATAGGTAAAAATGGTGCTGCCCTAATTAACTTTGAAAATTAATGGATTCTGCAAGACTGGGGGCAAAAGCAACTGTACATAACATTGCATACTATTTGATAATGTTCTTTTCCAAGAGATTATATGTTAATAATTCTGACATCAACATTCACACATAATTGGTATTGAACAATTCCAAGTGGGTTATAGGAACTGGATTTTTCACTGTGAGAACAGGAGTTTATAGATAATCAAGAGGAGAAAACCAGAATGATCCACATAATAATGGAGTACAGTTGAGAATATCAGTATGTACTTACATTTAGCTTAATATAGACACATGTGACTACATATGAAATATTTATGGGTATGTACATATACAAGTTGATATACACCCATACATTTCCTTGCTTTGTCAGCTGAGAAGACCTAAGAATATGACATCCCTGTGGGTTGCACATAATGACTTCATTCCAAAGAATACAGTATAGAAAAGGGAAATTAGAATAATTTTACAGTGGGGAAACTTGACAAACTACTTCAACAAAATTATTTTGTTGGACAAATAGTCCAACAGATTTCACACCAACATAGATGTCATGTTGAGAGTATGCACCTATAATATAATGTGATAAAACTGCACTTCTTCCCCTCCAGTTTCCTTCCCAGAACATGTAACCTTAGTGTAAGTGTGAGATAAACAGACAAATCCCAATTGAGACACATTTTATAAAATACCTGCCAGTATTCCTCAAATCTCTCAGGGTCAGTTTCCTTAATAGTCTAAGACAAAATAGCAATTTTGGCTCAAAACCCTATACCCCAAATCCCAATGAATAAAAACTAGGAAAAAGAATGGAAAAGCAAAATGTCTTCATTTAACTATACAAGTTGAGGTTGAGATGATTCTGGTGCATTCGTGTAGGGGTAGTTATTGGTTAGAATAACACAGGAAAAGATTTTATGACTGATAACATAGATGTCAGAGTTTAGAGTAGGTGTCAGGCATAGGCAAAAAGCCTGTTTAATAGAGTTGACCATATACTAAGTTTAAATAAACTAAAATTGAAGAGTCAATTTTGTATGTGTTAAAACTTAAATACAGTGTAACATTTGGAACTTTGGGACTTAATGTTATCTGTGATTTCAAAAGGATTGGGGGAAATCTGAGGGGGAGATGAACCATGAGAGACTGTGGACTCTGAAAAACAAACTGAGGATTTTGGAAGGGAAGGGGGTGAGGGAATAGGTGAGCACAGTAGTGGGTATTAAGGAGGGTTCGTATTGCATGGAACACTGGGTGTGCTGCATAAACAATGAATCTTGGAACACTGAAAAAAATAAAATTAAATTTTAAAAAATGGGATTTCTAGGCTTTTGTCAATAATAACTGAGCACAGCCTAATTTATCCAATAGAACCAAATTGACCCTGAGATTTTAGTTTACTGATTCCAGCCATTTAGCTTTGCTCATGTATCCAGCTTATTTTTTTTTCCTTTGCTTACTATAAGTAACACATGATTCTTGGAACTAAAGATTTAAAAATAGATACTTAGGGGCACCTGGGTGGCTCAGTGGGTTAAAGCCTCTGCCGTCAGCTTAAGTCATGATCCCAGAGTCCTGGGATCGAGCCCTGCATCGGGCTCTGCTCAGCAGGGAGCTGCTTCCTCATCTCTCTCTGCCTGCCTCTCTGCCTACTTGTGATCTCTGTCTGTCAAATAAATAGATAAAATCTTTAAAAATAAATAAATAAATACTTAAACAGATTAAACATAATTTCTGGTATTTAAAAATGCAAAGTTGATAATAAAACAGGGCAATTGGATAAAAGGGATTAAAAGATGTTAACATTATTAGTTTAGTAGATACATATCAGTAAGGTTACATTCAACTGCAAGAAACAACAACAACCAATCTAAGCAAAAATAATGAAACCAATTTAGGGCAGACTTTAGCCCTATACAGAATCAGCAATTTACTGTTAGTGATAGCGATAGCTATAAGGGCCAAGATTTAGTATTCCCTTCATCTTAGAGTATCTATTATTGTGGGCCTGTCAAACACTTCCCAAGCTACATGTTTCCCTGACCTTGTTTAAATTGATATACAATGAAAAAAAAAAAAAGAAAAAAAAAAGAAAAGAAAATTATCAAGGAGTTCTGAAAATGTTAAGAAAGTATTTAAAATGAAAACCTTAGTATATATTTGCCAGTTTTTTATGGGTCTTACCTGGGTCATGACCCTATCTTTAAAATAATTAGTGTAGTTTTAAGTTTATCTGATGTCTAAGGACACAAAACAACAAATGTTGGAGAAGATGTGGAGAAAGGGGAACCCTCTTACACTGTTGGTGGGAATGCAAGTTGATGCAGCCACTTTGGAAAACAGCATGAAGATTCCTTAAGAAATTAAAAGTAGAGCTACCCTATGACCCTGTAATTGCACTACTGGGTATTTATCCCCAAGATACTGATGTAGTGAAAAGAAGGGCCATATGTACCCCAGTGTTCATAGCAGCAATGTCTACAATAGCCAAACTGTGGAAAGAACCAAGATGCCCTTCAAAAGACAAATGGATAAAGAATATATGGTCCATACATACAATGGAATATTACATAGCCACCAGAAAGATGAATACCCAACTTTTGTATCATTGTGGATGGGACTGGAAGAGATTATGCTTAGTGAAATAAGTCAAGCAGAGAAAGTCAATTATCATATGGTTTCACTTACTTGTAGAGCATAAGGAAAATCATGGAGGACATCAGGAGAAGGAAAAGAAAGCTGAATTGGGCTAAATTGGAGGGGGAGTTGAACCATGAGAGACTGTGGATTCTGAGAAACAAACTGAGGGTATGGAGGGGAGAGGGGTAGGGGGATGGGTGAGCCTGGTGGTGACTATTAAGGAGGGCATGTATTGCATGGAATACTAGGTGTGGTGCATAAACAATGAATCTTGGAACACTGGAAAAATAAAATAAATAAATAAAACAATGACTGTGGTGAGAATTTGGTGAAATTATAACAAACATAAAAAGTCATCACTTTAGTTTGGAGTGGAATCACATTCTTATAAAGTTCAAGTGGGTACTGGAACCGAAGTTACATGACAAGAGGGAATTGCTATTGTAACAACAACCAGAATGCACACTGTCAGTGGTGGGTGAAGGTTCTCTAGAAAGGTAGCCTGTAAGTTGAGATCTGAATTTCAGAGAACTGTAAAGATCAGTTGGAATAAAGTTAAACAAGAGTTAGCCTCAACAACAACAACAACAAAAGGAAATTGCTTAATATTTTACAGTAATTCAGTTAAGCACACAGGGTGGGGAACAAAGTTAGAACTATGATATGAGCTTCAAAATTTAGGAAAAGTAAGTAACCCATAGCTGGTTTTTATTCTTTATAACAAGAAGCCAGTAGACTGTTGTAAGCTGGATATCACATTGGTTACTCTATGGGTATAGTGACAAGTCCCAAATGGCACAGATTGCTTGAGAGGTGAAGTAAGTATCTGAAGAGTGATCATATTCAGAAAACAGATT